>NC_048600.1:16067403-16237403 GCF_003668045.3 Cricetulus griseus
AGCAGCTCCAGTGTAAACTGAGTGGTTTTACTCAGTGGCTCAGAGCTAGCTCTCCAGATCTCCCCCTCTGAGTACCCCAGTGTAGTCCACTGATTGTCACAAAGCTCTACCCAGCAACACATAGGAAGGTTGCTCAAACAGGAGGCCAGCAAGTGTTTGGGGTTGAAGGGTGCATTTCCCTTTGTTCTGTCCTCTGACCTCCCTAAATGTGGTGGTGTCACTTTTATAGCTGATGTTAATAGTCAGTGCATCGCTGTAGGTCACCAGCCACTTAGTGAGACACTGTCAAGAGGAAGAACAGTGTGATAATGGCTCCTTTCAGCAGAACTGCAGTAACACTAACCCTGCTCACAACCTCAGCCTTGAGAACACTGTCAGTGGTCAACAGCCTAGATGGGCTCAAGTCCATTTCCAGCCTGTAGTCTCAAAACTATTTCAGAATCAGCTGTTATTTTCCCCAAATTTCCGCCTACCAGCAGCCTGCAGAACAACAGACAGGTTTTCTAAGTTGAAGACATTCCTTCTACTCTTCCTACAGATACAACACAAGAACGCTGACAGACTAAACCAGTGCAAAATCCAAAACTCGCCCCTCCTCCTCAAGGCCACATATAGGGCATCAGTTGCCACCAGGCATCTAGAACACGGGAAAAACAAATTTTCATACTTCTTCATCAGCAGAACCCCAGAGCCAGAGGGTCCATAAGATTGCCCTGGAAAAGAAGGTATATGTGCAGAAGGCTATAGACAAGCAAGGGCTTGCAAGTTATACACAAGGCTCTTTTGTCTAGGCCACATTGTGGTCCATATGAGAAAATCTGCTGGAAATGTTTGCTTGGAAAGATGAAAACACAGAGAGAGGATTACACACACACACACACACACACACACACACACACACACACACACACACACACACAGAGAGAGAGAGAGAGAGAGAGAGAGAGAGAGAGGGAGAGAGTATGTGTGTGTAAGTGAGTTCCCAGATAAAGCTACTACTAGAAAAACAGGGACCTTCACCTTCTAAGCCCTTCCCATGTCCCTGGCACAGCCTGAAGCCCCATAGAATGAACACTGAATTCTTCTTATATTACAATGGGGAAAAATAGGCACACTGAAGATAAAGTCATTTGCTTAAAACCACATAGCCAATTGGTTGCAAAGTCAGGATTCATAGCAAAGTATCTATTTAAAAAAAAAAATGTTACTTAGAGGGCCAGGTAGACAGGTTAGCAGGCAACACACTGCCACACAAACAGGGGGACCGGGGTTTAGGTTCCCAGCATCAACATAAATGCTGGGCAGGCATGACAGCCAGCCTGTAATCCAAGCAACTGAGGAAAAGACTGAAGATGGCTGGAGCAAGCTGGCTAGCCAGTCAGGCAGAGTCTCCAAGTTCTTGATTTAAGGGAGAGACTACGCCTCATTATAAAGGGTGGTAAGGGGTAAAGGAAGTTACAGGACAACAACAACAACAACAACAACAACAACAACACACACACACACACACACACAAGCTGTGTGCACATGTATACCCATGTACTTTCAAACATGTATACACACCATATATACAGGCTGATAAAATTCTAAGATGTTACTTAGTTTATGGAAGAACACGGTCAACAAAAGATCCGGTGCTACACAATTCCTTTCACACCAGTGACCCACAATAGGGAAATCACAGAGGTGGAAGTAGATTAGTGGTTGCCAGGGAAATGGGGGATGACTTGTAATGGGGACGAGGCTGCTTTTTGAGGAGAGGAAAATATCTGAGGCTGGCTATGTCCATGACGTTGTGCATATCTGTGATTATATTAAAAGGCACTGGATTGTAAACTTCAAATGGAAGAATTGTACATTGTGCAAACTGCATCTCAATGGGACAGTTATCATCATCATCATTTTACTTAAAACAAATTTGAGCGGACTGAACCATGTGGAGGGCCAGGGTAGGCAACTTTGTTTCAAGGGAAATGGCTGTAAAAGAAAAACAGGAGAAATCTCAACTTTCTTTATATTTTTCCAGTATCAGAGCTTCTAATTGCCACACTACCTCCACCTCCAACCCCTCCCCATGAGTCCTGAGGCCTCCAGGCAGACCCCATTCTCTGTGGATGTCTTGAAAGGGACCAGACTTCATGCAGGTCCTCTGTTTTTCTTTCTTTTTTTAAAGAAGATGGTGGCTGTCTGAAAGTTATTTTGTATTAACTAAGAAAACATCAGAGATGGACAGGCCAAAATCTAAGCTACAGAAAAACAACCGTGACCCCTCATACCACCCTGAGAGGCTAGGGCTAGCTATCTGAGACTGGCAGCAGCCTGTTTTACCCAGCTGAGCTGGAGCGAGTCAACCCTGGAAGTCCTGGGAGTGTCATGTTCTGTCTGGCGGAGAGGCAGACGAAAGCTGCAGTACAAGGCCAGCACTGGAGTCATGATGAACTTGCTTCATGTTCTCCTGATTGTGTTCTGAATTGTAGAATTGTTTTCCCTGGTATTTGTCACATTGAGGACATGGGCCTTTTAATTGGCAATGGAGTGTGCCACTTGAGATGTCAAATGACTGCTGAGGAGCAGCTCTGTTAAGTAGAGGCCCTGCCAGTTAATGGCTGTGTCCCTGAGTTGAGGGGGTGGGGGTGGGGAAGCCCTGGCCTGAAGACAGTTCAGAGCCAGAAGGATTATATACATAGCCTCACTGGGTAGAGCCTGGGTGCAGAGTCTGCATTAGATTTTACCAGTGTGCTCCCAAACAAAGCACATGGCCTTTCATGCCTTCTATCCAGGCTGTTTTCTAAAGATGCTCTGATACACAGAGTCATTTGAGAAGTTGAATATTGTGCCTAAAGTCCCCCATTAGAACAAAATGTTCACACTGGGGACCCCAGGAGATGACTCCCTACATTGTGAATTTGTAGGCTCTTTCCTCCCTTAACCTTGAGCATGACCCTCTAACTTGCCTTGGGAGAAATGCATGTGAACTTCTACTTCTACTTCTCTCCTGTGATTATTGGAGAGACTGGCTTTACCCAGCATAAGATCTATCAATTCACTCCAAGTATTTGAGAGACCCAGACAAGAAAAACAAGACTCTCTAACTGACCCACAGCTGGCCACATACGCATAAATGGAACCAGACAAGGACAAAAGACCTAGCTGATCTACAGAGAAATAAAAATCTGTTACTTAAATTAGTGAGTTTAGGGATAGCTTAATACACAGCACTATTATAACAGTAAGTAACTGATACACTTGGCTAGGTGATGTTAGGTAGAGGGCATCAATCCCAGCCCTACACGGGATTCAGAGGCTAGCTCCACACTCACAGACAGATGTCCATAAGGACCAACTGCAGGCCTGCTGAAGGGAGGAAACAGGAAATAACACACACCACAGTCAGTCAGTAGTCCCGAACATATGAGACGGAGAGGCAGAGCAGGTTGCCAAGCTCAGACCCTGGCTTCAAATCCTGCTACAACACTGTTTGTGTAACTGTTGGGAGGAGGATGTATTTAACATGTGGCTCTGCAGACTAACCCACTCAACATCTCTTACACCGTCTTCCTAGTGTGCCTTCAACAGTAGCCTACTCCACCTACTCCCTTGCACCTGCTGGATTCCAGACGTGAATTTAGATCCACCTGGAATAAGCCCTTATGTAGACCCAACCACATGGCTGAAGATTTTTCAGTTCTCTGGCAAGCAGAGGCAAGGAGACTAGCCACAAGTTTTATGGGTACGTTGAAAAGCGCTAAAGATCCTGCATACATGACAGAAATATGCAAACACAGTCATTGCAACCCATCCAGCATCCTAGATGGTGGCTGAGGTGAATGTACCTGCAGTCCATAGTTCCCATGGTTCAATCTTGACTCCTACAATTCCCAGTGTGGAAGCAGGGCATTCCTGTGGTCTAGTTCTGCAGTATCATCTAATCATTTGAGGAATTAATAGTCCTTCCATTAATCTCTGCTTACGTCATTACCCTGTTATACCAGGCTTTCTTTTAGGCCACCAACCAGCTCCCAAATCATGACACAGAGACTTATTACTTTTGAATGCTTGGCCTACCTTAGGCTTGTTTCTGGCTAGCTCTTTTAACTTAAATTAATCTGTTTCTCTTTATCTACCTTTTGCCTCCTTATTACCTTTCTTACTTATGTATATCTTACTTTCACTGCTTCTCCAGGTCTGGCTGGCTGGCATCTGCATGGCGTCTGCCTGGTGTTTGCCTGTCTTCTTGCTCCAGGTGTTCCCCTCGTTCTCTCCTCTTTCTTCTCTCATTCTTGTAGGGGAAGCTGTAGCCACAACTACTTAGGGGCTGGCTACAGGTGTGCCTGACCACACTTTCGAGGGCGTAGTCAGGGTGACAGAGTAACTACGTTTTCTCTTTCGGTTTCACTTTGGTACTTGCTGGACAGACTGCTGCCACGCCGGCTGGCTAGGTCGCTCTGTAAGTAAGGCTTTTCCCTATTAAATACCCTTATATTTTCACTCGGCTCCATATTGGTAATTTCCCACTATATGTTCTCCCTTTTTTTCACAAGCCTAGGTTTCTCCTTCCATTTATTCTCTCTGCCTGGCAGCCCCACCTATCCTTTGTCTGTCTAGCTATTGGCTATTCAGCTCTTTATTAGACTAATCAGGTGCCTTAGGCAGGCAAGGTGAAACAGATGTAACTCATCTTTACATAATTAAACACATCCTTACATCATTAAACAAAGGCAGCACAAACAAAAGTGACAGACCTTTACATATTTAAAGTAGTATGTCACAGCATAAACAAATGTAACGCATCTTTGCCCAGTTAAGATAATATTCTAGGGTACCCTGTAGTTTCTGTTTCCTGGTGAACTGTTATGGATTCCCTTTACCCCCACACACTTCTGTTTCCTTATGTGTAAAGCAACACGTAGATCAACTGTTTCAAGGAACCATTGACTAATGATTTGATTAGGTTATCCACATTAAATATTTGCAGCAATGCCTGATGTACAGAAAATGTTCAAGATCTTACTGTTTCAATTTGTAAATCTAGACAACAGCTGGTGTCAGGGCACTCTGAGATTAATAAGAACCCTAGGGACCGAAGAACATCCATTCTGAGTTTCAGAGCCTTTCCCTGGGCTTCATGCCCGACCTGAATCTTCTAGGAATATGATGCTCTCCTATGCTAATAAGGCCTGGGTATTTTCAGTCTTAGGCATTGCATGCTTCCCCTAGAAGGGCCCAATTCTGTCAAGGAAGCCATCTTAATGGTCTCATTAAGTCAGCTGACCAGTATCTTGAGCCTCTGAATTTCCTCAGAATCATAATCCATTATTCTAGAGCTTGAGACCAGATTTGTTTTGGAATTCAGATGACAAATGACATTTGGTGGCCCAGCACCATAGTAATATCTCTATGAGAAAGGTCAAGGCATTTGCCTCCCCTGCAGTAAACACTTGCCCATGACAATTTGGGCTGTGTTTCCTGCTTCCAGAGTTTATTTCAGAGTGTGGGCTCTGCAAGATACAGGCCCGTTAGATAAGGACTAAGAATATGGTAGTATAAGTGCTGAGATGGAGAGAGGCGTGGTCATCTCTCAAGGGTCACCTGGGCTCCAAACAAAACCATTGCCAGAATTAGGGACATGTTCAGGCTGATTTAGGGGAGAGGTGTCTTTTTGTATCTGTAAGGATGCCTGCTCAAATGTGACAGTGCTGGAACTCCCATATAACGAGAAGGGTATATAGAGAAATTTAGTCACCTTAAGCACAAGCAGGGCCCAGGGCTGTGAGACTAGAACAAAGGGAAAACATAAAAGGCAAAGGCAAGCAAAGCTTCCTCCTAAAGCCCATGTACAAGTCAGGAAGCCTTCCGGGTCATGAAAATGCCATGAGGAGAGGGGGATACACAGCCTTCACAAAACCAGGAGGATAGACAGTGGGCATGGAAGGCCCAGCAGAAGGATCATCTGATCCCAGGAAAGATACAGCATTCTCTCAAGCACACCAACAAGCTACCAGAGACGAGCCACGATGCAGATGTGTTCAACAAAATTAAAGCCAATGCCTCAAGCTGACTGTGGTCACTAAAGTACCCGTTTGCACCTGTGAAGACTTTAAACTGCCTTCTGCACTTATTCTTACCTGGTGTAAAATGATAGGATTTAAAGGATGAAACCCACTTGACCTGAAAGCAAAGGTATTTTTCTGCATGAACTAAACTTGTCCAACAGTAGTTTCTTTGAAGAGTGCAGTAAATCTAGCCTGAAACCAAGGACTTCGCATTGTTCAAATATTTCAGCGGCACGAAGCCATCAGTCTTGTGTGATTCCCTTGCTTCCTCTCCTCCTCCCACAAGAATACATCCCCGTACTCCAAAACAGCTTGCAGAGATGTATATAAATAAGAAAGGGAACGCAACGTAAGGAAATCAGGATAAATATAGAAGAAATAAGATAAAACCAGGAGCGGGAGGAGGATCTAATGAATTCTCAACACTCTTGAGTTTCACAGGGTTTTTTCTTAGCACATCTCTCAATATAGAACCCTGACCTGTCACTACAGTGTTGCTCATCAAAAGCAATTCCACAGGGAGCCAAAGAGTGTAGACTAGCTCATGGTGCCCAGCATGATTCAGGAAGAGCTCTGAGAGCATCTGCCTCTGAGGAAGGGATGTACCAGCTGTCCCCAAGCCCCTTCTGAAGACACTGCTGCCTTTGATGAATCCATTGGTAGATGTGGATTGCAGAGTCTGATATGATGTCAATTACAGGTTTAATAGTATGGACCACAGCTACTCCACAATGCAGGCTAAGTGCCCCTTTACTGGCTTTCACCATCTGGAGTTGGGCTGGCTCCAGACTGTGGAAAAGCATGGCAGGGTATTCTCTCCCTTTGCCTACAGATATACCAAGGCAATCTTAAAAATCCTCAGGTCTGATGATCAGTGGACAAAAGAGAAAGTTGACAAACACATAGAAATTTGGTATCCAATTTTTTGGGGGTGGGTGGGTGGGAGTATAGGTTGCCGATCTTTGAGAATAGCATCAAATCCAATCCTACTGTCATGCCATTCATCAGAAAAACCTTCCAATGTACTTGATATTTAAGTAGACAATGAAATTAAACATGCATTAAATAGTTGCATTCTTCAATAACTCAGAAGTGAAAAAAACCCTGAAACTACAATTTGCTAGGTAAGATTGATAAATTTGTTCACAAGACCAATAAATTTGTCTATATAAAAGTAAAATAAAAATGAATGCATAGCAAAATAAAAAGAAGACATTTAAGAAAAGTCAAAAGACAAATGGTCAAACAAAGATGGGAAATCTTATGTCAGAAACAAGAGTTTAATCTCACTAATATTAGAAAAAGCTCTTATAATGGAGAATAAAAAAGGCAAAAGCATAACACAAAAATAAATAAAAGATGTGTATCATTTACTGGAAGAGGAAGAAAATGCCCCCTGCGTGCATTTAAGACAAACTAAACAACTTTTCTGATAACAGAATAAACATAAACCTAAGTTGAAATATTATTTCTCACTTGTAACATTAAGAAAGAACCAAAGTTCTAACAAGTATTTTGTCTGTGGAGACACAGACGTTCCCACAGATTCTCAAGGGAGGAAAAGCACAAAGCGCTATAACCACTGGGTGGAGAACTGAGTCACACTGAACAACAACAAAAAAACCACCGATTTTTGTCTTTTCAACCATCATTTGCACTTGAAGATACACTTTCTCCTCCAGCACAGAAACAATATGGCTCTAGAGATGACTTACTGCAGCACTGTCTGTCAAATAAAAGATATGAAATAACCCAAGAGTCCACTGATAGGAGGCTGGCTGAATCCACTCACGTTCACCCACCCAGTGAACCATTTCACAGTGAAGTGAGAGAAGACAGCCTTCATGGCTGCTAAGGAGCGATTTCCAGGCTGAACTGAGAAGTAGACAGCGCAAGGTGAAGAAGGCACACAGGGTATCCTTGTCCTGTCTAAGAGAGAAGGGACATGAAAATGGATATAAAATGTGTTTACTTTACAAGAGAATGCAAAGACTAATGAAAGAGGAGCAGCACACCGACTCATGTAGGGGAGGGGATGAAAAAGACATGTAGACACCGGAACCTGTGGAGTTATGGTATTATGTAGTTATAATAGTCATACAAATATTTCACATTGTCCAAAATAACTGAATTAATTTGGAGAAAGAGGCTTAACAATCCCAAGAGGATACAAACAATAACAACAACAAAACACCACACAAACACACGAATAAACAACCTGGAGCTAGAATGATGGCTCAGTAGTTAAGATCACCTATTGCCCTTGCAAAGGACCGGCGTTTGGTTCCCAGGACCCATGTCAGGTGGACCATAACAACCTATAACTCCTGCTCCAGGAGATCTGACATCCCTTTGGTTGCACTCATATGCATATTCCTGCATACAGACACACATGCACACATGCAATTAAAAAATAAATATATCTTCAAAAGAACCCATTTATCAGGCAGATAATATCAACACAGAAAGAAATGATGGAGACACATGGTTTTTAAGTCCTGTGCTCTGGGTCTGTAATGGGCTATGTCATAAAGACAGACACACAAACACAAATTACAATGAAAGAATTTCACTTGGTCATTTTATCCCTGGTAATAATATTTGAGTTATCAGTTTGAAGTTATTCTATCTTTGTTTGTTTGTTTGTTTTGGTTTTCTGAGACAGGGTTTCTCTGTGGCTTTGGAGCCTGTCCTGGAACTAGCTCTTGTAGACCAGGCTGGTCTCGAACTCACAGAGATCCACCTACCTCTGCCTCCCGAGTGCTGGGACTAAAGGCATGCACCACCAACGCCCATAGAAGTTATTCTATCTTAACATAAATATATATGTATCTTTACATAAATATATTCTTATATAAGAATCAAAATTTCAGTTGGAAAAGATATGATACAAAAATACTTATAAACTAAAAACTAACAGGAAATACTTGATGCAATAAATTTGGACTTAGATGTGGTTGAACAAACAAATGTGTTTCTTAGCTCTATCGGGAAAGGGGTTTGAGATCTCTAAGGAGGGTTCTTGCTAAAAAGAAAGTTTTTCAGGAAAAAAGGACTGATTCTGAGTTTGAAATAGTGGAACTATAAAATGTGTGTGTAAAATTAAAGAAGAGCTCCAGGACAACAAATTCCAGCTAATAAACAGAGAGTGGAAAATAATTAAAAAAAATCATCATCCCTTCCCTCCAGATTATCAAAGAGTACAACAGCCATCTAAAGGAAAGAGGCCTCCATGTAGCCTACTTTCCCCTCATCAAACAACAGTCTTTCAGTTTCCTGTTAGTTTCAGGAAAAAAAAAGTTCTCTTCTCCATGATGTGACTTCAGGTCCCCACTTTAATCCAGGATGAACCTCTTCACCAGCAAGTGACTTCTGGCATGGAGCCTCTACATCGAATACACAAATTTCATGCTCAGAGCACACACCTTCATTCTATGTAGTCTTAAAGCATACACTTCCAACTTACAGGGGATGTGGCAATGGAAGACAAGTTAGGTGAGGAATAATTGGGAAAATGTAGAATATGGGGCAGCTAGACCAATACCCAGAGAAGTTATTGCCTCGCAGAGAGAAAACAAAGTAGAGCAAGAATAAAAAAGTAAATCAGAGAGATAACAGGCCAGTGCTTCTGACGAACTGATAAAAAATTTCCAAAAAAACTTTGCGGCCATGGGAAAATCTGAATGTAGACCTTATGTGAAATGAGTTATTAACTTTCTTAGCTGTGATATAGCAGTGTGGCGATGAAGTGGCGTATCTCTCTAGTTGTGTGACATGCTAAGGAATTTAGCGGAAGAGAGGTTCAGCACCTGACACTTTGAGCAGTTCAGCAATCCACAGGCAGAGCAATACTCCCTTCATCTGCATGTATGTGCATGCACATAAAATGAATCCAATATGGCAAATATTAACAGCAATTGAATCTAGGCGGTAGGAGTCTAGGACTTTATCGTATTATCCTTTTTCCCCCTTTCTTCTTTAAATTCACAATTCTGGGATCACACACCAGGCAAACATTCCATACTGAGCTCTGGCTCTAGCCTTGTGCTACTCTTAAGGTTTTCTTAATATTTAGGTATTTTGTTTTTATTTTGTTCTTTGAGATGGGGTCTTACTATGTAACCCAGGCAAGCCTCAAACTTTTGATCCTCCTGCCTCTGCCTCCAGAGTAATGGAACTAAAAGAATCAAAGGTGTTAGTGCATGCCCATAATTCTAGCACTTGGGAGACTGAGGCAGATTTATTTTTTAGGCTAGCTTATATTAAATATAAGCTTCTGTCTCAAGTTTTAAAAAAAGGGAGGGTGGTTCTTAGAATGGCCCCAGACCAAGGGCTAAAGTGGTGTCACATTTCACAGGTTGAGACAAATTTCAGCTTATAATTACTACAGAGAATAGGTAATTACTTATCTACTAGAAAAAAATCCTGTAAGACACATATAAAATACTTACACTTGTGCAAAATTATTTTCTGAAGATGTTATTCCAATTTTGGTGGGGACTATGACTTTAGTGACCTCTGAATGAAACAAGGTCCCCATACTAGGGCCTCTGGGTGACAGTAGCCCCTACCTACTGTACATGGGGATGGCCATGTTCATGAGTTTCCTATTTCTGCCATAATGAATTGTCGCAGTGACTTTCCGTGTTATAAAGTTATTGCCTTAGGCATTCAGAAGTGGAAGTCTGAAATGCATCTCCTGAAGATAAACTCAAAATTCCAGCAGTGAGGTTCCTCCCAGTGAGTCTTAGTTAGGGTTTTTATTGCTGTGAAGAGACACCATGACCATAGTAACTCTTATAAGGCAAACATTTAATTGGGATGTCTCGCTTACAGTTTTAGAGGTTCAGTCCATTAACATCATGCCTGGGAGCACGGTGGCATGCAGGCAGCTGTGGTGCTGACTAAATCTTGACAGAAGGCAGCAGGAAGTCAACTGAGACACTGGGCAGCACCCTGAGATAGGAAACCCCAAAGCCCACTCTTTAAGTGACACACTTCCTCCAACAATGCCATATCCCCTCCAACAAAACCATGCCTCCTAATAGAACCACTCCCTATGAGATCATGGGTGCCAACTACATTCAAGCTACCACACAAAATCTCTGGGGGGAAGCACATGTTCAGGCCTTTCTTAGCCTTGAAATGTTATCTGCTTTCTTTTGCTAATGACCCCTTCTTCCATCTTCAAAACAAAGCGCTAATGCATCCTTTTCTCTGGCCCCAATTCTCTTGTCTCTGACACACAAGGACCCATGTAATGACATCAGCCTATTGGAATTAACTTTTCCATGTCAAGACTCTCAATTTGATGAAAACTGAAAAATATCTACCTCTCTGAAAGGTAACACAGTCAGGATTAGGGTGTGGATACCTTTGGGGTCCACTGAGATACTCATTGGGACAGATACCCATGATGGTCAGTGAGATACAAGCAGAGGCTTGGTAAGTGCTTGCACAGTGGAATTTACCTCTTCAGTTTTTTTTTTTTTCCTTTAGGATACTTTCACTTAGAAGCCAGCATCATGCAGTAAAGAAACCGATTCAGGCAGAAGGGAGGCCACACAAACACAAATGAAACTCTGGATAATAGCCCTTGTTGAGTACTGGCCAGGATGTGAGTGAGCGAGAAAGCCATATTGGAAACACATCTTCTGCTCCTGGTCCAGTCAGTACAGATGACCCAGGAAGGGCAGAGATAACTGTGCTGCTGAGCCCTCCCAAGCCATAAGCACAGGAATGACTGTCCTTCTCTTAAGCTACTACATTTTGAAGTACACTTTTAAAAATGATAACACACAAATTGAAGTGATTGCTTTCTTTAAACCAGTTGGAGAACTACACCAAGCATGTTGACTTTGGTTTTGCATTATTTATCATTGACTCTTGATTATGATAATAATTAGATAGGAGAGCCTGTTATCTATTGAACCCATTCAGGGTTTGTGAAAACAAAGTTAGACTACCCATTAGAAGGCAGGGTCTTTCTTCTGGTTGGTTTAACAAGAGGGAAGCCTCCAAGTCTTCTAAAAGGGCGATGAAATCAACAATGACCATATTATAATGAAAGATTACAATACCATAGGAAGTCACAAGCTCATATATCAGGAAGCCTGCATCCATCCCCTGTCACTAAATGCACTTCTGTGAGATAGATGACTTCTCCCAGGCCAATGAGATGAGCAAGATTGTTGATTCCACCCAAGGCTATTGTTTCGAGGGTTTGATTTAGATATTAGCTTGGTGGACTTGGCCTGCTTGCTACATTTTGCCCACATATTCTGCTGAACTGGAGCTTCCATCAAGCTACTGGCTCAGCTAACCCATAGCCCAGGGGACTGATTTTCAGCATCTTGATCTTGCCAAGCTATACCGCTTGGAGGAAACCAGTTCCTTTCTGCACTGTGAGAATTTGTGGTTTTATTGTGCTTGGAAAATATGCTTAAAATCATTCATCCTCCATTCCCTCCCTTCTGGGTCTACAATCCTTCTAGCAATTGCAGGGGGAAATTGATGAAGCTTCTTGTCAGTGAATCAGTACCCAAGTCTAAATCATCTTTTTAATTTATAACTTTGGTCATGAAAATATTGGCCTGGCAAGACATGGGTTTAAGTGGTGCCCGGACGGCAAATAGCAAAATCATTCTCATTTTTTCCCATGGCTCCAGAAGTCTGGCAGCATCTCTAAAGCACTTCCAAGTCTTCACGTATCAACCTTAACCTAGACCCACACAGTCATCTCCTCTTGCTGTGCAGCAATGAGTGAACACCTGTGGCTTTGTACTGCTAACCGTAAGAGCCACCTGGCAGATCTGCAACTGGGACTCATCTCCAGGGTGCCTAAAACCACAGACAGTAAGGAAGTCAGAGTTACTCAGACCTTGAAGCCCAGAATGCAGTGTGTCAGGCTGCTGCCCTGCGATTAACACTACATTTAAGGGAAGGAAAAACTTGCTTTAAATGCCAACTTCCAAGGAAGTAATGGTAGACTCTTCAGAAGAAGATAAAAATAAACTTGAGTCCACAGATGCTACTGAGTAAATGACAGTGTGCTCAGTCCTAGGCATTGTGGGTAAGAAATGCAGAAATGGTCCCGTATTCTATAGAGCCATGGAAGTGGAAACACTGGTAAGAAGGTCACCAGCTAATGAAGGAAGTAAGCTACCACAGTGGCTGTGGGTAGTGTTTTAAGAAAAGTTACTGATTTGAAAAGCTTGAGGCAGAAGTTAGGAATAGCAGGAGGGTGAATCTGGGAAAGTCTCATGCTTGAGACATGACAGCTGACAGCAAAGGAAGTGAGAACAGGGAGGCCAGCAAGAGTTTTGTTTTCTTAAATAGAAGTCACTGACCCAGCCAAGTACAATAGCCTGGGGCCATTAAATATGGGGCAAAGGGACTCAAACACCTCCACAGGCCTCGAGGCAACTCATGGAGGACAGTGAGGACAGTTACAACTATTCATAGCAATGTTCCATCAGGCTGTGGTCCTCACATGTCCTATATCCATTGTTTAAACAGGCAGGGGATGGTGTCCAGTGGTCACTATTTAGAAAACTTGCCATCCAAAAAGAGTTCATTGAAGTCTGGGCACTTAAATGCATAAACTTAGTGGAGTAGAAAATTGATTTATGTGCAACAGCAGCTCATTTCCCAAACTTGGGATTTGAACTTGACTTCTCCTTCACCATGTCACCCGAATGAATCCTCGAGGTCTGGGGATTCTTTGTTATATTCACTAGGGCAACCATGTCCAGTAGCCTAGTCCAGTCTAGCTTGGCCTTTGTGTGACAGGATTGTTTATCAGAGTGTACCTGTGGCTCAGTGCTGGTACACACATAGTTCCCAGGGGGTTCCCTGAATTCTGAGGAAGGCACACTTCATAACAGGATCTGGGTCATCTAAAATGTGGCTTCTTTGCTGGTCCTTCTAATACTTTCTCCCCACCATAGAGTTTCTTGTTCCACACAGCTGCTGATTCTAAAAGTCATTTTTACTTTTTTTCCTGTGTGTGTGTGTGTGTGTGTGTGTGTGTGTGTTGGTAGTGGTGTGGAGGAGATGATGCATATATCATAGCACCAGTCTGGAGGTCTGAAGATAACCTTTCTCACTGGTGACAGTCTTTTTGTTGTTGGTAGCTGTGCATGCCAGGTTGGCTTACAAGTTTCCGGGGAGTCTCCTGTCTTTACCTTCCATCACCCTATGGGAACACTGGGATTACAAACATGTGTCACCATGTTTGGTTTTAAGTGAATTGGGGGGATCCAAATGCAGGACCTCACACTTACATAGGCAATACTTCACTGGCTGAGGCATCTCTCCAGCTCAGGATGCTGTTACTTTTTAGGTGTTTTTTTTTCCCCTCCAGGAAATTCTCACCTGCTCTTCACTCCTCCAGCACCCATTGTTGAGCCTATGTCTCAACAATTCTGAGTATGCAAAGCTGTGAGATGGTACTTCCATCAGTTCTGTCTCCGTGTTATTGTGTGTGTTGGGGAGGAGGGATCATGTTAATGACAATGCCATCAGTCTCTTTATCCAGGCCCACTGGAGGCCTTATCAGGGGGTAAGAAAGCCACTGATACTGACTGCCACTTCCCAGGCTTTGACAGGCATAGTCTGGCTCAACTGCATGACGCCAGGAAGTGGGTGCTCCATTCACAGCTAGACTGACAGCCAACAGGCCTGAGGAGAACTTAATCCAAGGATCAGCAAAGCCAGTCCTACCCCATTACGGATGACCATTTACAGCATGTCAAAACCCAGCCCCCTGCAAAGATACTTCATTTGACCCAAATATTTGTCCTTCAGTACAAAATGTGTATATAAAATGCCAGTAACTGGCTGGCCAGAAATGGCCTTGGGGAAGGGATCTTAATCTTCCCATTTCTTTCTTCCTGTCTAAAAGCACGGAATTGGGGACAGCATCAGTCATTGGTCTCTATTCTGAACTGTCCTTTGACGACCACCCAGGGGTTTAATTTGGGCTACATTCCTTACAGGTTTATCCTAACTCCAGGGTAAGTCTGAGCAGGAACAGCCTCTCCCATGAGGAGAAGACATACTTTGTCACAACTCTGGTTCCTGTTTGTTTTGAGAAAGAGTCTTGCTATGTAGCTCAGGCTGGCCTTGAACTTGTGATCTAGCCTCTGGAGTGTGGAGATCACAGGCTTATGCGAGTATCCTGGCTCAGGCAGGGGTTCTTTCAATGACACCTTCCCACCCCACCTCCTACCCCCCACCCCCACCCCCACCCCCAACACTCCCAATACCTTTGAATAAAAAGGGGAGGGATACTTTGAGTGAGCATTGCATTCAGTGAGTCTGTTCCCCTGCATCCCTGCATGAAGTGCCTCCCTTGGCATCCCTCTCTTACCAAATACCATTAGGGCTGCAATTTTCCCCCAGTCCCCTGTTCAATGGGGGATGGGTCACCCGAACAACACTGCCACGTTGGGTATCTGCTTGGGTCCTTTGTGGCCACTGCTTGTCCCACTCTCCAACACTAGCACAGATGAGTTAGAGAGACAGAGCCTCCCTTCACTCCAAGGATTCGGCGCTCTCACTGCCGCGGCCCGGCTAGCTCAGTCGGTAGAGCATGAGACTCTTAATCTCAGGGTTCGAGCCCCACGTTGGGCGCCACGTGTATGATTAATGTCTCTTTATTCAAGAAGACACCAAGGCAAGACACAGGCCAGAGCTAGGTTATAGAACCCAGCAAGCACGGCCAGAACAAAAGGATCCAGGGTCCCCACGTGCAGCCCCTTAATAATCTCCCTTACGTCACCCTGGCTTTCTTTCACCACGCCCTTATGGGCGAGTCCCGGGTCCACCTGGTACCTGTCCCAGGACTATTGGGTGGGGCTAGAGTGTCTCCCTACACATATCCTACAGGGTCTGCAGCCATCACAATGCAGGAGCTCTGCTAACTGTGGAAAAGAATGATTTCTGGGGCTTTCTCTCTGTTGAGTTAACTGCTTTGCTGGAGGTGGGGCACCCAAGCCTTGTCTATCTGGGGAAGCCCCACAAGCGTAGACCGTGTGCTAAGAGACCCTCAGACCCACAGACAGGCAGCAGACTACTTCTACAACCACTGTGACAACTCAGGCCACAACTCCCCTCGGCCATTTTTATGCCACCCAAAACAACTCCTAAATCCCTTTCTGTTTCCGTGTCAGCCCACCACTGATTGCTCGTGGAGGAACGGGTTAATTTGTCTTACAATTCCAGATCACAGTCCACCACTGAGGGAAGCCAGGGAAGAAACTGAAGGCGGGGGAACCTGGAAACAGGAAATGAAGCAGAGCTGCTTACTGGCTCACTCCTCCTGGCTCGCTAAGTTTGCTTTCTTATACAATTCAGGGCCGCCTGTTCAGAGGTGGCATTGCCCATAGTGGACAGTGTCTTCCTACATTAATAATTAATCAAGAAGATGCCTCAGTGACTTACCTACAGGCAGGTTGATGGAGGCATTTTCTCAGCTAAGATTCCTCTTCCTGGATGACTCTAACTTGTGTTAGGGTGCCAAAACATTAGCCAGCACACTTGGTAATTAATAATAGGATTTTAGTCAATTGCATCCTCTTAGGCGGAAGGCCCCAGCCTTCCGTACTGCCTTCATTCCTAGCCACGCCAACTTCTTTCCCCGAGGGTCTCAGCTCAACCACGATCTCAGCAATGTTCCCCACACCTTGTCTACAGCAGACCCCAACCCCCTTTCCTAAAGATCCACCCTGTGGAGTTTTAGTGCGATTCATGGCACTCCACAAAGCGCTTTCACACTTACATGCTTCTTATTTAGGGCACATGCAGTCCCCTTTCCAGAAGGAGAAGGACACAGCTCAAGTCTGCACTACCCCATCTCCCCAGCATGTGTCACCATGGCCGGCACGTAGCAGATGCTCAGTAAATATTTGCTTTCATAAATGAATAAATAAGTCCTGCCATTTGAAAAAGAACCTGGGAAATAACTGGAGGTAACCAGGCAAGGGCACACATGCCAGTATTGCTCATAGAGAGGGGGAAAAAGATAATAATTTAAATAGCCAACAAAAGAGGATCGTGTCAATCAGGGCTTTGGCATGATTAATTATTGAATGCTATTTAGCATGGATGAGCTAGTTATTCAAGCACTGGTATGGAAAGATGCCCAAGATATTATAACAAAATCAGGTTACAGTATGCATAGGCATGATCCATTGATGGCTTAAAAAAACCTTCTAATATTAATATCACACACATACGTATATGCACAAGAAAACTTAAATGAGAGCAAAGAAATTTCGAGAAAGGATGCTCAGGGCTCCAGCCCCATAGCTTTAAACTGTGTTTACTTCTGAGGCAGGTGGTATGATGTAATTCAATTGATTTCTTTTGCTCGTATTTTCTGATTTTTAAATAATGAATGCATATTGCTTCCATAATAAGAAAAAGCAAGCACACGGCAGAAGAGGAATCTGCTATGCAGATGCACATCATCTACTGAGGAACAGTGGCAGGTGGAGAGGTGGAGGGGCTGGGCCCACAAAAAATCCCCTAAGACAGTCAATCCCTGAACGGAACTGTTGGGAATAATGAGTCTCTTCGTGTTTTGAGCCGACCTCAGAGAAAACATACTTGTTAGATAATAAAAGCAGAGGCCCCCGGGCATATTTCTTGCCATGGAGAGAGACCCGCTGTGGCTTCCTTCCATGATATTCTCTGCTGTTATTCTCCACCCTGAGCTGTGAACACGGGGCTCCACGCTTCGAGAAGGGATCTGTTTGCCAACACCGGGCACCTGGACTCTCAGCTCTAATCCTGGGACGAGCTGATGGGGCTTTAGATACATCGCACACCTCATAAACATCCAGCATGGGATCCTTCCTAATACCTCACCAGTGGCCAGGGGACAGTTTCCAGGACATGTGCCAGGAAGGGTAGGAGAGCTGCTCTATCTGGACTATATCAAGTCACAGTCATTGAATGCTGAGGTATCTGGAAAGCCATTTCAGCATGAACTGAAAACCAACCACAAGGACAAAGACCAAATCTATGGTCATCATGAATTAATTCAAAATGGACTAGGCAGTGTGGGACCTGGTACAATGCCTTGTCTCTGCACTCCAGTTTCATGATGGATCAAGTGAGGTCAGTAGAGGCAAAAGTTTTGCAGGGGTTCAAAGGCTGTGGATGGGGGACCCGAGGATTACTCCCTTGAAGACAACAAACTACCTTCCGGGTGCCAAGTTAGACTATCATCTTCCTTGGCACAGGCATCAGGAGCTCAGCAAACACGAGATCCCTGTGGGTTGGTCCGAGCATTGTGGGCTTCCCAAGGGAGGAGACAGAAAACAGAGCTCAGATGGCTGGGAATAGTATTGAGCACTGATGTGTGGCTGCCCCTTTTAGCCAGATGAAGTACTCAGAGAACCCCCTTTTTCAAGATAGGTTATAACCATGGATGACTTTCTGGGGCTCCAAGTTGGGGGCAGGTTTGTGAATTTCAAACACCTAATTATCAATAGATGTCTTTTACAGAATCTGCACAGTATCAGGTAGCTGCCTGTCTGTGCAGGCAGTGTCTGTGCAAGCAGTGTCTGTGACTCTGGGTACCCATCATCAGGACTTCTTTCAGGACAACCAGAGTAGGAGGAGGGGTGGGGGGATCTGGATATAGAAACAAGTCTACAGAAGGCAGCAGTGTGGGTGAGGTTCCATGTCAACTGCATGGCATTGCCTGCCAAACCCAGTCAGTTCTACTGCATTGGAAACCCAGCAATAGCCAGGGAGTGGTGGTGCACGCCTTTAATCCCAGCACTTGGGTGGCTGAGGCAGGTGGACCGCTCTGAGTTTGAGGCCAGCCTGGTCTACAGAGTGAGTTCCAGGACAGCCAGAGAAATCCTGTCTCAACAAACAAAAGAAAACAAAAACAAAAGAAAGAAATATATGAGTAAAGCCTTCCAGGCGACCATGATATGACATAATATGACACGGCATTAGTGGAAGAAAAGGGGGCTGTTCAGTCATATGGCACAGGGGGTTCAAATCCCAGATCTAGCAGCTGAACATACCTGGGAACTCAACATGGGATCACTTTTCTCACCTGTAAAATGGGCTTCATTAATTCCTATACAGAAGGATTCTTGGGGTGGCTGGCTCTAGTGGCTAACCTATATCAAGGGCCTGTGCCAAGTACCAAGGAAATATTTCTAAATTGGAAAGTCACTAGAAGGAAACCGATGCACAATAGCAGTAGCTGCAGAAGTGACATGGTAACTGATATCTCTCTCTTGAGTCTCTAGTTCTTAAACTTTTGCAGTCGTGTTACTCTGAAAGCCAAAAAGGGGACAGTGTGGCACCATGAATCCCAGCATCTGAGGCACTTTTCTGGGGCCGTAGCCATCATGAGGACGTGCAGCAGGTGCTCTGTCATTAATCCATCAGCAGCGACAGCCTGCAACGCTCTGTCAGGGTGTGACATATTTCAACACCAATCAAGAAATGAGCTTGCGAGCATGCCGATGGCTAATCAAGGCTGCAGATGGGGACACACTCTGGCACACTTGTTAATGGCATTCTCCATTAAACTAGAGCCGCCCAGGTGTAAAATAGCCACCGTGATGGGAAACTGTGTGAGCGTGGGGAGAGGGGCAGACAGACAGCTGATGGGCTTTCCAGCCCCGTTTCACTTAACTAAGACACGACAGAATATCCCTCAGAACAGTTTCTACTGTTTAAAAATATGTCACAAAATTGACATCAAGGACCCCGCTCCTACACTGACAGGATTTTTACATTTTTATCTTTAAATATTTCCCAGTAGGTGAATTACCCAAATTAGTCAATAATAGAAGCCAAAATGACTATGTTTAGCCAATTGAGTGTGACACCAAACTGCCTGACCACATGAGCCATCTCTCCCTCAAAGCCGTTTTAACCTGACTGTCTACAGGCCCTGAAAGGTTGCAATTTTGCTATGATGATGAAGAACCACAGCAGAGGGTCATAAACTAACGCACATGGATGTGGACATGCAGAGTGCCCCCACCACACACGGCACAAACCTTGTAAAGAATACAAAGTTACTGTTAACGCCTAAACGTCTTTAAAAATGTTATTTCCACCATTATCAATTTTTCTTCAGGACGCATCATTTAAAGGTTTAAAGCAGGCTTTCCCACCGTGGCAGAATTTTCCAGCAGTCCAGGTTTGAGCCATTCAGGAGAGAGGGCTTTTTTTCTTTCTTTTTTTTTTTTTTTAACAGATTCACTCATTTCCTGTAGTGACAGACATATTGTTTCATTCACCTCCATTTTGGTGTAAACACAGTATGCCGTAAAAATATCCAGCCTAGAAAATCCTTTAGAAGGGTCTTTTAGAAGCATTCTCCCGAAGCTTTCCAATGTGTAAGTAGTTGATGCCTTTTGTGACGTTTCAGCGGGCCTGGACCCTAAGTAAGTCCTCAGTTTGGGAAAGAGAGTAGGGATACTCTGCGGTCACCTGACATATGAAACCCTAGATCAAAAGACTTGGGTATGATTTTATAAATAGCAAAGCAACTCAAGTCCATACCACACCATAAAAACAAGCAAAACTAACTTTTTAGGATAGAAAAGAAAATGGTCTTACAAGAGTGCTCTCTCCGAACATCAGATGAAGCCCTTGTAGAAGTTAGATTCCCCAGACCCTCATGGCCGCCCTCATAGCAAATTGCATTACGTCTGCTAGAACACAGAAGCCTCCAGAAGAACTGTCAGCTGTAGCTGGGACCAGCTGTGCTCTGAGATCTTGGCACAGGGACCTGGCAAGATTGCCCTTTGCTGTCCTGGTGGCTGCTCCAGCTCCATTTGCTTCTAAGGCCATGTGTTCCATGGGATGTCTACAACCTGCAGGCCATTTAGAAACTCGTGACCAGGATGCTAAGAGGACACGAAAACTCAGTGTGAAGAGCAGGAAGGCAGAGACATCATTACAGCCTTGGCATTTATTTGCAGCAGCAGAGGGCACTGTCACTATCCATACAGGTCTGAAAGCCGATCCTATGGATGGCAGGTGATCCATGGGGCAGAAAGAACCAGAGTAAAGAGGGCAAGTGAGTGGAGAGACTTCCTCTCCTTCAGACTAGGTTTTCAGGAATGGATGGCCAGGCAGCTTGATCTTGTCCCTGGAGGTGACTAGCAGCGGTGGGGAAGTCACTTGGCAGGAGAGCCTGTAGGGAGCTCGTGAGTCAATGATTCTATAAATAATGGTACCTTGGATTGATACATTTGAGGATGGGCTGTGGCAGGTCAACCAACTGGAATAGATACAAATAAATGTTCCTACAGGATAGGCTACAAAATACCTACAGAGCCCTGACCACAGTAGTGTCTGTGGCTGCAGCTGAGAAAGCCCTCTGTTGCGTACAGGCTGCTTCCCACTTCCAGGCTGTCTCCCAGGGTCTGGGCCATGCCTCCCAAGAGCCTTTCCCATGACCCCGAGGTCACCTCCCACACTCAAAGCATTTCCAGGGCAGGGCAAGGGTACTATTGACCTTTGCAATTAGCACTCTTTAAATGCAGGCATTCCCGTTCCTAGACCACTCTTAAAGGTTCCCTGGAAAAAGGCCCATTTGGGACGCTATTGGATTTTTGTTTAAGACCCTGGGCAACCTCTTCCCACTTCTATGCTTTGATTTGTTTCTTCTAAGACAAACAGAACTTGCTTTGATGACCAGTGTCCTGCAGTCCTTTCCCTCTTGCACTAATGGTGCAGGGGATAACATCTTGCCCAGATGCTATTGTCCTGCCAAGTCACGTGACAGCCTGTTCTCAGAAATGACTTCGCCTGCTCTGGGTATTCCCGAACAAATCTAAGGCAGGCTGGCAAAGCAGCTTATCTGGGATCAGCATGAGAAGGTTCCTTCCAGACTGTGGTGTGTGTGTGGCAGCTTCATCCGTTGGTGACGTTAGCTCATTCTGCGAGACCAGGTCCTGTGATATCCCTGGGGTTTGCATTTTTCTAGGGATGCACTTTTCATTGTGATCAGCTATGAGAAAATGAGGCAAAGACAACATTATCAACGTCCTTGTCTCAGCTTGTCTTTTGGCATTGACTTCTGGGTCTGGGTAGAATGGGTGGTGGGTGACAGGCCTTTGCCCAAGTCCATCGAGGAAGTCGTTCTCTCCATGCCATGAAGGTATGGAACCTTCTCTGTCCTCCCCCATTTTTCCTTGTCCTTACTTCCTACTGAGTGTCCCAGGTTTTGTGTTTCCAGATCAGTATTTCTACTCTTGTTTTTGACTAATGAGCTCCTTTCAGAGTCATCTATAATTTTATAAACCCCTGCAATTAAAAAAATCATTTTCTCATTTTTTTGGTATGGCTTACGTTAAAAAGATTTTAAGTTAAATATTTTATATGAGTATATTATTCAAAGATTATATTAAATGAACATTAAAAGGCTATCTTTAATACAGTTCATTACATAGGGGCATATTTCAACATCTTCTTTTAATAAGTTACACACAACATTCCATTTCCTTTAAGCTAGTTGTGCAAGAAAGGATGAATTTGTTGACAAATTCTTTTTTAAAATGACACTTTTCACTCTGGGACCGAACTATAAACCATAATTAAAACTTAATTAGATGCATCGGCTTCAGGAGTAAATTCATAAACTACTTTAGTGACCTGATCTTTAGAATATGCGCATCTTGTGCTTCAGACAGTTCAACCATGATGTCTCTGCAACATTCATGCTGTCTAAATGAAAAAATAACACAAGATTCGAAGGCGGTCATATATCCTTCTAAATGACATGCATCAATCATAGTTTTTATTTAATCAATAAAAAGGCAAATCAAATGATGTCTGTATTACCCGGCTGTTCCTTCCCCCACCCTCTGTTTCTTTCTTCATCTGATGTGCTAAAGACATCTCAGTGACCTACATAAGGACTTGGATCAGGTGATCTTAACTTATGGCGCTGGTAAAAATAACCTTGAGGTGAATTTGCAGAATTATCATTCCTCAGCTCCTCATTAACTTGGAGGTGGCTCAACATAAACTCTTTATGTTTCCTGTCTTTGTCACTTTTTATTGCTGAACCAGTCTACTTTGGTTGCAAACAGAACCATAGCTAACCAATAATAAAGACAACTTAACAGCCCATGGCAGCCAAAATGAACCAAAGTGATAAACTAATTGGTGGCTGTGTCCAGTTTCCATTAGCTGTGTGCTTGCTCACATATGTACCCCCCCATCCTCTCATGCATACACATACACACAGGTACACACGGATGTGCACAGAGGCCACACAAGTTTGATTTTCAGTGCAATTATACCCATCCATTTAGTGGATTTTGATGCACACTTTGAATCTAATGCATTTCCCACCTTTCTAAACAGCAAGCTCCAAACATCTGTTCTTGAAGTGTCGAGTCTACCCATCCTTAGCTGGAGAAGGAATGGGTGGTGCTGTAATTTAAAACATGAAGAGCAGGGAGAGTGATGCTGTCCTTCAGAGAGTAGACAGTAAGTCATGCCCGTGGTGGGTGAGAGGTCTGGAGATCCGGGCAAAGGAAGAAGTGAGAGATGGTAGAGCCATTATCTGCGTCGCTACAGATGGCAAGCAGAGGCTAGGAGAGGTTTGAGCTGTGACCTGTTATAGAAAATGTCCAAGTGAGAGAGGCTCCAATGGGACTCTGGATGCAGTATGGGAATGTGATACGGAGAACTGCTTCAGCCCCTTAGAGGAAAGTTCTATACTATTCCTCAAAGAGAAACATGCACTGTCATTGTGTCACACGAAGCCATGCTGGAGTCTGGGTGCTAGAAGAACAGAACTGTGCTGGGGCTATGTGGCAAGGATGCTCCAGGAAAAGGGGCAGGCCTTGAGCACCGTTCAACCAGACAACTCCCATATGCCCAAGCTAACTTTAAGGCCCTAACTTTGAGGCCAAGCTTCTCTGGATAACCTAGTCACCATCAACACAGCACCAGCTGTCAGGGGAATCACACATGGAAAAAGTCAGAGGCTATTTTCCCCTGAAGGAGACGCCAGACCAGAATTCTCTAGATCCTCCGAGAGTGTGGAAGGAAAAATTACTGTGCAGCAGCTTGGGAAATTCTCTAAGAGGATGTGAATGCAAGCACCTGGGCAGCTGTAGGTCAGGACAGAAACTGGCCTGGTTTTGAGGTCATGTGTCCAGGCTGAGCTATGACAGCTAGCTGGCAGTCACCTCTTGTGTCTCTAATGGAGGTCTGCTTACCCCAGCCCAGCATAGCAGCCTCTGGCATTCCGGAGGGAAAAGGTAGGTATAGTATGCAGGTGGGTGAGAACCTATAACAGCTCCTCTGGGGGGCCACAGTCAAATGCACACTCCAGCTGAGGCTTGTGGCTCCATGACAGGCTGTGAGCTCGGTTCTGTTTGCCCACACGCCTTCTCCCTCGACTAGGTTACCTAGGAGGTTCCCCACTTAGGCAGTGCTACAACAGGATCAGAGTCTACAGATAAGGCCCTCCCTCTCAGTCCCCCCCAACATATCATCAGCCCTTGGGATCCAGTGTGGGTCCCCTCTACCCAGAGACCTTAGCTCCACACACCTCAAAGGCTCAGTCTGACCCAATTCTTCCTGGGTCCTCCCTCCCTTTGGCACAGCCAAGCATAAGCTAACACTACCAGATCCATGTCCAGACCTCAGCTCCCAGCATGCTCTGCTTACCCCCACCGTTGTGGCTTGGGGCCTAGCTGGGTCTTCTTTTTCAGATGTTGGCCCCCAAGGTCCTGAAAAGCAGTCAGTAGGGCCCATTTACAGGCTGCCTTTGTTGAATGCCTGGAGTTTTTCATTTTCTAAGAAACTGGAACATAAGTGGCTGGTTGGCATTTTACAGACAGAGGTGTGGGCGAGTGACTGTATCCCTCACAGGCTTGGCAGAGTACAAACAGAAAATTAGAGGCTCCCAAAGGGGCAAGACGTCATCAGTTTAGGAACCAGGTTTAGGAACCAGGCCCTGCCTGCCTGCCTGTTTACTCATACATTTACACAGGCACACTCATATAGACACACAGACACTCATGAAACACACAGACATACATAGACAGACACACTTTTACACATGAACACACTCATAGACGCAGATATACTCATTCACATAGAAAGAGATTCAGACACTGATACATATGCATAGTCATACATGGATGCAGACACTCATATACATGAATACACATGTACACAGATACTCATTCACACACAGAGGCACATATGACACACACATATTTATAAATACACAAAGAGACACAATAATGGTCACACAGAAATACAATCATATTCAGAGACACACTCATACATAAAAACCCATACAACTTGGTTTATGTCCTGTGCTGGCTAATCTTATGTCAACTTGATACAGCCTAGAGTGATCTGAAATGAGGGAACCTCAATTGAGAAAAAGCCTCCATAATATCCTACTGTACAGCATTTTCTTAATTAGTGGTTGATGGGGGAGGGTCCAGGCCATTGTGGGTGATGCCATCCCTGTGCTTGGTGTTCCTGGGTTCTATAAGAAAGCAGGCTGAGCAAGCCATGAGAACAAGCCAGTAAGTAGCACTCCTCCATGGCCTCTGCATCAGCTCCTGTCTCCAGGTTTCTGCCCTGTTTGAGTCCCTGTCCTGGCTTCCTTCAGTGATGGACGACAATGTGGAAGTGTCAGTCAAATAAACCCTTTCTTCCCCAGCTTGCTTTTGTTCATGGTGTCTTATCACAGCAATAGAAACTCTAAGACATGCTCTCTCTCTCTCTCTCTCTCTCTCTCTCTCTCTCTCTCTCTCTCTTTCTCTCTCTCTCTCTCTCTCTCTCACACACACACACACACACACACACACACACACACACACACACACAATCATCTAATGAAGCACACATGCTGCTATTGTCACTATTGTCAAATGAAATTTTATTTCCAATACTCAGAACAAGCAGAACACACTTTGGAGCAGAAATCTCCTCTTCTTCCTTTGATGAGTTAACAAGCAGGGAGAGGATGAGAGAGTCAGTGTTGCCTAGAACACAACCCCCATTAACCCAGCAGTGAATAAACTACAGACTCCTAAGACCCAGGTGTCCAGGAGGCACCACAAGATGGGCTATAGCAGCCTTGATTTCACTGAGCATATAACTAGGACTGAATGGTCCAAAGGACCAGACACAGGATGGGAAGAGCATGGCACAGAGTCTCAAGGAATACATCTAGCCTGGATCTGGCCCACTTTCGATGGCCTCTGTCAAAGGAAACAGCCAAATTGGACAGATCATTGTAGGCCCAGAATTCTTTCATGCTGCGACTCATTAATCAGGTAGGACTTAAGTAAAGGGATGACTAGAGAATGCATGCTATACACAGGACTTACGGTGCCTGCCATAACTAGAGGCCTCATTGAGGAAGAAGGTTCAGCAGTGCATTGCTGGAACAAGGAGTAGACATGGCGGGACCATGGTTGGGTGCAATTGTCTTGGTAATCAGTCCACTGTCTCACTGCATAATGGACTCCACCCTGAGGAGCTGTGGTAGTTAACTAAACATATCAGCTGGCAACAGGAACAATACAAGCAAGGTATGATATGAAAGGCTGGGTGGAGATTGTTGATGCCTATAAACAGAGTACCAGGATAAAGACACATGAGTGTCTAAAGGCAGCAAAGGGGACCAACAAAGGAGCTGGTCCTCGGAGGGATGAGACTCTAGTCCCTGCCGGAACCTGGCACACTACAGAACAAGCTCTTTTCTCCATGTAACTCATATGAATCTTGACTCATTTGTCAACTGGGGCCTCCAAGAGGTGGCAGGGATGTGGTGAGTTTGGAGGAAGGCAAGGGTCCCGAGTACTTGGGATGAGGGGTGTCGTCAAGCAGAGTTCTGGGTGAATTCCTGCAGTGGACAGCTACACACTCACTTTTGTGAATATGATCATGGGGGAGTAAGTGTGGGTCAGTGGGAAGGACATGAACAGAGCAGGTGGGGTTCTTCAAGAGCAGGTGATCCAGAGAGTCCCACGGTGGTTGAAACCATGGGGTACCAGGTGTTGACATCATCTACTCAGTGCCTGGGCAGCCAGATAGTCTAAGGTGGCCACACAAGGAGCTCGGATCCCAGGGTAGAGGAAAACGTTCTGCATTCATGAATAAACAACAACAACAGCAAAACAAAACCAGCAAACACACATCCTAACCTCCATGGGCATCCTCCATTCGGCCTCTGAGTCTGAGAGAGAAGATTCGAAAGTCACCCAGCCACAGGAAGACCAAGCTTGCACAAGTATTCTAATTCTAAACAAAGGAGTTGGTCCCAAATCTTCTTCTCTCAATGAAGTAACCACAGCTAGTCTCAGAATCTTAGGAACTGAGGCAATGGTGGCTGATGGGGAGCAGGGGGGGGGACCACTCGGCCACTCCTCAAAGTGCAAGCTGCCAGAAGCTTTTCAGCAGGGCTGGAAGGTGCTAAACTGAGCCCTGGGCTCCTCATTAAGGTTACTGTTATCCTGAATAGTCACTTTGCTCAACATTTTTCAGGAAAAGGGCAATTAAAAATCTATTCTGAATGCAGTAAAGACATACTTTTAGAAAGGAATGGAGCAGACATCCTGAAAATAACATAAAATGCCCAAACCCCAGAGTGATTATAGGAAGATAAATCAAGCATGATATGACACAGACAGGACAGCGGGAGCCTTGCGGCCTCATGCAGTCATAGTGTCCCAGGTGAAGCCCCAGAAGAAGAGTGGACAGCAGTTAATATTGTGGTTGTCTGTACCCTAACTGAGGCCCTCCAACAGGAGGGTGGGGTGCCACTAGGGACACGGTACCCTCACCTTAACTCTGATTTCACAGGCTCTAGATGTGACAAGAATGATGCAGAGAATAATAAAAAACAAACCAAAACAACCCCCCCCAAAAAAAACAAAACAAAAAAAAACAGGGGAGTTCTGTGAGATGGCTCTGAGCTGGGTGGAGGGTGGAGCTGGTATCCATAGAGAGAGGCATTTCAAGTCACAAACTGGACTCCTGGAAGCTCTCCATTGGGGGTTAGTCACATCAGCCTGGGAATCTAGAAGCCTGGCTCTCTGACTGAATTCACTTTAATTTAATTAGTAAGACTGTTTACCAGGATCTAAAAGTATAGACCAAAAACCAAACCAAACCAAATCAAACAAACAAACAAAAAAAACCCAATGGTGAATGGGACAGCACAGAAGCCCTGATGCTGGGAGAAAGGGAAAAATCCTTCACAACCGGTGGATTCTCTTACCCATCAGGCTCTGCTATACTTTGGATCTGAAATGTGCCCCTGAAATCCCTGCCAGCTAAGTTACTACTGGCAGGTGGTGGGAGTTTTCAGGGATGGAGCATAGCAGGTGGTCTCCTGGTCTCTGGAGACATGCTATTGGAGGGGACTGTGGGACCCCAGACTCTCAGCTTCCTCTCCACTTTTCTTTTCAGTTATTAGGGAAGTTTTGCTATACTGTGTGTTCCCCATCATGATGTAATACCTACTGAGACTCAAATGCAAGAGGACCAACTGGAATCTCTGGGACACTGTTTCCCTTTCTAACTTGATTATCTCAGGCATGTGCTCAGTCAGGGACAGAAAGCTGGCTTACGTAGTCCCTTTGTGGAACTAGTGTTCCAATAAATCAGACCTAACATGACCATTAAAGGGCAAGGAGTGGGGCTCTAGAGTTTTAAGAATGTCTATGATGCAAGCTATGAGTTTTTCTTTCTCTTTTAATCTTCCTAATACCTGTAAGGTAGAGAGGGATGTGACCGTCCCTGTCTCGAAGATGAAATAGCTGTGACTCGGAGTTAAGCCGCTAACAAAGTTAGCGGGGGCAGTGGCGACATCCCCATTCTGTTCTGCACATTGCTGCAGCTGCTGGAGTCTGTACTACCCTTGCACTGGTTACTGTTTAGCACAGGCTAAAATCTAATCAACAAAGAAAAGTTCCTGTGTCAGCAGCAGTCCATGGAGGAGAAAGTGAGCGTTAACAAATGCCTGATTACTGTAAACTAGCCCAGAAATGCCAGGCTACTAAATCATGCTGAGGCTTAACATTTCCAAAGCAAAGAACTTGGTCTATTGGCTCCTAGCAGCTTCCCACAAAGCCCTTCCATAGGCCACAGGTTACTGCTGCAGGTAGAAGAGGCTGAAAATGGGGAAGCAGAGATTGGATTGGATTAACTCACAGACCCAGTTGAAGACTGCCAACTATGGGTGGGATATTCCCTTCCAAAGTGTCTGGACAGAGTAGAGCCTTTGCCCAATCCATCTTATACAGGGATCAGGCCCTAGTCTATTGAAAGACACAGGAGGAGTGAGAAGAGAACTCAGATGAGAGGGTGGGCTGGAAGGTCACAGTCTCTTCAGTTTTGAAAATCCCCTGCTACAGTGAGTGGGCAGGATCATACTGTGGAGTGTATGGTTTATTCTCCCCTTCAGTGTCCATAATGTACAAGGATTGCACTGGGGTTGGGTATCACAGAAAGGAATAGAGCAGCTGTTGTCCTCTATGAACTCACAGTTCAAAAGATGGGAAGATGGTGTGCTTTGTTTTCATAGGAGGAGCATGCCAATGGCTTGTTTTCCAAATGGTATCTCAAAGCTACGGCTGGCACACAGATAGCCAGATAGGTTCTATGCCCCAGATGGATGATTTTGAGGACAGGTGAATGAGAAAGAACAAGTTCAGAGGTGGGGTTGTTACAAACCCAAGGAAAGAAGATGGAGTCTGAACCCATGTAGGAGTCAGAGAGGAGGAGAGATGCAGTGACAGGAAGAACGCGTGGTCTGAGGGGGGGCTGGATGTGGGAATCAGGTGGAGGATGGTTCCAGAGTTTTCTGATGGGCTATGAGATAGGAACATAGAGAGAAAGAGAGACTGGATGTGAGGCTAGGAGGGGAGGTTGAGGTGTGTCAACAGAGTTAAAATGGAGATGCTCACAGGATCTCCTGGGGAGATGAGCCTTCCATGTGAGTGTGGCAAATCTTAGAGTCAATAGTGAGGGTTGTGCTGACTAGGAAGACTTGGCAACAACTCTTGAGAGCATGGACAATACTCAAAGATAATAAACAGAATAAAGGAATGAATATGGAGTCCCAGACAGGCAAGAAAAGCAAGCCTGGTCAGGAGGGTGTGGAGCACGAAGCTAGCAACCCTGTCTGTAGATATTTAGACACACTAGATGGGCAGCAGAGTGTCACATAGCTCCTAGAGGAGGGGTTTCCGTACATACCCAGGCAGTAGATCTACTGACAGAAGATTGGGAGCATCTTAAATGCCACAACATAAACCTCACAGGTCAAAGGAGCCTGGAAACCCCCCAGCCAGGACTAAAGTTATATAGTGTCTCTTGTGTTTGCATGAATACAGGCTGGACTCTGCCATCAAATCACCCACGAGGAGACCCTCTGTCTCTATGGGTCAAAGTTTCTAAACCTGGGAGGATCTACAGTATTTGGGACGACAACAGCTTCCTTCCAGCCTACAGGTGGAAACAGAGAAGAACTAATCACGCTCACTTGGGGACTCTGGACATCCCCAGGAACCAATAGCTATAGTGGTGCACCTCTAGCAGGCACAAGAGCTGGTTCTCAGGTGTTCTTAATGATTTGAGGTCTGCCTCCAGAGAGTTGGCTTGGTCAGTTTCAAACCTCAGTTGCCAGTAATCTCTTCCTGGCTGCTGGTTATACATTGTCTTAATGCTTTCTGCTCACTATGACCCTGAACAGGAAGTATTATTTGCACATCAGAAATAGGATTGGAGAACAATCACATTCACAGAAGTTTGTTCTCATAAGCGCTTGTCTTGGAATTTAGACCCAAGTAGTCTGGCACCCAAATCCTCAGTCTTCTTGGTCTCAAGAACTACCCGACTCTTAAAATATCTGGGGATGAAAAGTAGGTTTTAAACATCAAGTTTTGCAAAGTAACAATCCTGTGTTAAATCCTGTCTGTTATATCAGACAGCTACTCATCTTAATAGAAGAAAGCACACTTTCAACACTCACACATGCACACCCAAATTCACACATGCAAACAACAAGCCTGCTTGCTTCTCTGTTCCACCAGTTTGACTCACAGACACACTTTTGACCAGATGCCAATGATGCAAAGAAGTGTGATTGTGGTAGTAGCACCCATAATCACAGGACTAGTGTGCTAGTAATACATGCTGGCATTCATGGGGTGGGGGTGAGGCAGCAAGGGGAGTTTCACTGGGCCAGATCTGGGAGTGCCTGGGTGTCAGTCATTCTTGGCCACATGGTCAATGAGCCTGGTGTTTTACCTTCTTCAAGACCCTGGACTGCCTAATACCCTAATTTTAATTCCCCTTTCTGCTTCAGTTAGCTAGAATCCACTTCTGTTGCTCGAAACAAAGAGTCCTGAGTGATGGAACACAGTCAGAACAAAGGCCAGCACTTCAAATGGAGTGCATTTAGTTTTACAGAAATTGCGATGTCTGCATTTTTTTTTTCTCCTTTGGCTGCAGCCATGTCTGAGACAGGCCAGGTTCTACAGAATACAGTTTGGGGCAGCCCTAGTCTGCCTCTCCCAAAGGAGCCAGAACCAAGGGTAAAACATCACCCATGCTTCAGCTGGCCTCTCCTCTCCCACCTCCCACTGTGTCCTTTATCTGAGAGGGGGTTTCCACTGTTTGTAGGATAGCCAGCACAAACCCACTTTGTAACCAGTGCTAACAGTATCCACACCCACTTCCTCTGCTCCTGCTGCTCTCCCGAGCTCCTGAGTTATTCCAGCCTTGCTTTCTGTACGAATTCCTTGCTTTAAATTGTTTTCATTCCAATAAAATTCCCCTCAGATCCAGCCGCCTTGTCTGTCCAGTCTCCCTGGGCTCTCCATGAAAGAGACTAGAGGCTTTGCCCATCCTTTTGAGATTCACTTTGTCTTCTGCCTTGGTGAGATGGAGGACAACCCATCTCTGTCCTCTGCAGGAGGATCCTTCAGTGACAATTAAGTCCCTCTCAGCCTCTTTCTTGTGAAATGAAATTATCCCTAATCCTTTATCCTGTCTTCAAGAATTCTATTTTCTGGTCCTTTTATGGAGTGGACTCCATCCGGGGAACAACATAGCTAGGAGGGCTGAGGAGTGCAGGCATGGGGTTTACAGGTATCTTCAAGAACAGCAGGCACTTCTCAGACCATTTGCCAAGTGAAATGACCTTGCTTTTGAGCAAAACAGTCTCAGTTCACCATCTCCCAGCCTGACGCTCCCCCAGCCCATGGCAGAGCACCAGGTCCTGTTGAACCCATGAAGGAGAGGGTCAGGTCCAGGTGAGGAAGATTGCCAGGAACAACACAAAGGTCTCCAGCGCCAAGCTCAACACTGCATTTTGTGGGAAGAAATGCAAGATCTAGACAGGGGATTGATAGGGAAAAAGAACAGATATTTTGGGATAAGACTACCTAGTCATGAAGCTAGGGTTTTCATCATTATGTCATTTGTTTCTTAAAAGTGGGGAGCTAGCTGGGTGGTGGTGGTGGCACATGCCTTTTAATCCCAGTACTTGGGAGGCAGAGGCAAGCGAATCTCTGTGAGTTCAAGGCTAGCCTGGTCTACAGAGCTTGTTCCAGGACAGCTAGGACTGTTACACAAAGAAACCCTGTCTCAAACAAACAAACAAACAAACAAACAAACAAACAAACAAACAAAAAACACAAGTGAGGAGCTATGTCATTCTTCTTCTGTCTCCTCTTGTGCCTGGTAGGAAGAAGGAATCTTAATAAGGAAGTGGAAAATTACATATATTCTTAAGCCTCTTGCCCAGGCATGTGGGCAGAGGTCAAAAGATAACCTTCAGTGTTGGTCCTTGACTGGTACGCTGTTTGAGACAGAGTCTCTTTGCTGTTTACAGCTGCATACACTAGGCTAGCTGGCCTATGGGCTTCCACGATTCTCCTGTGGCCTTCTCCCAAGTTGGTGTAGAAGTATTGTGATTATAGATATGTACTATTGAGCCTAGGTTATGTAGTGACTTCTGGAGACTCAAACTCATGCTTGTGTGGGAAGTGATGTACCTACTAATCAATTCTCCAGCTATGATTCTTAACTAATATCTGCCCAGTTCAGTGTAGTGGAAATGGTAACATCATGGCAACCATGCCCCTGAGTTGGAGCGATAGGCTCTTTGCCGCAGAGAAACACGGTCACACGGCATTAGGGCATCGTTAAAGCAGGCATAGTAGGCCTGATCCTCAATCCTTCTCCGTCCATGGACCATTCCTTATGATTAGCATCTTCAGAGAGATAGGCCTTATATGGCCAGATCAATGTCAGTGTGACTCTGTGGACAAATTATCTACTTAAAGATGATCCCTAACATGACATCAAAGAAGCCACTATAATCCTTTTATTAGAAAAAAAAAACTTATACCTTACTTACAGACCACAAGTCACTGGTCCTGACCCCTTCATAGGTCTACCAGTTTCTTAAATGCACCCCGGGCCTCACCTTTCCCCCATATGAATAGAGAAGTACAGGCATTTTCCCGAAGGCAAACAAGAAAATTGCCCAACGAACCAAGTAATCTTCAAATGTCAAAAACATCTCATGTGTGAATCACTTTTAAGTAAGAGCATGGGAATTTGGCAAGGTGACAAGCAGTGGTTTACAACATTAAAGGTGACTTAGAAACAGCCAACCAGTCAGAAGTGGAGGGAGAAGGGTGCCTGAGCCAGCCCAAACCTGCTATCTCCCATGACAAGCCTAACACCAGCCATTTTCCCATTTGTGAATGGATACCTGAGTTGCAAGCTACCTGAAGAGCAGACAAGTGAGTCTCAGAAACTCATGTGGATCCCTCAGGCCAGTCTCACCAGCCCAGAAGATAATTTCTACAGCACTGCCCTTTGACCCCCCCTACATTAGCTTGAGGCTGGCACTTACTTCCTCCTTTGCCATCTGATGAATGCAGGATGATTTGACTTAAAAGAAACTGTGAAATGCTTTTTGTTCAGACCCAGGTGCTCGGGAAACTTTCCAAGATGCATCTGGTTCACAATGATGTTCAGAATCCCTGATTCTCATAGCTCTACCTTAGCTCTAAGAATTCGGGGCTTTTCTTTCAAGATTGTAACCCAGCTTGTCTCTCCCCATGAAGCACCATCGACCCACCTATCAGTATTGGTAGACTGATGCTTGCCCTTCTCTGTGGTCCAAGACGCATCACTCTGTTGGGACCCGGATGCAGATCAACGACATGAACTTGTTTGCATTAACTCTGAAATTCCTCAACCAATGACTTGGTCCCTCAAAAACCCTTCAGCATGCCAGGCCCTGACATCATTCAGAGTGCTGGAGGAAGGTCAACTCCAGCTGTCCTAGGACAGAGACCTCTGACATTTCCTAAGGAGCCTAAAGGGAACTAAAGGTCATGTCAAAGTCAACATGAGTAGGAAAACATCCATGACTGAAATCTTTGCTCCTCAGGAGGTTGTAAGTGAGGAGCCTGGGCTTCAGCACTGGCTTAAGTGACTCAGATTAGAATCTATCCTCACTTTGCCAAAAGAGCCTGAGGAGACCCTCAGAATCAATCACTCAACATTGCTGACACTCGGGAGCTGCCATTTCCACATCTGGGGACAGTGACATCAGATGTTATCAGTACCTATTAAAATCCCAGCCCAAGCCTTCATGCCCCAGTGCAAGAAGAATGAGGATATTTTTGTCTCGTTTCATCTCCTGACAGCAGGAAGGGATGAGACTGAGAAAACCGTTCCGGCATATGCAGCAGAAGGTAATCAGCCAACCTCACCACTCTCTTCTTGGAGTCTTGTTTTAACTGGGTACTGCTCACCTTGGCTGCTTAGATGCCATAACCCATGTCCCTGTATCTTTACCATGACTGGTCACCTGGCCCCTTGCTTCTCACACACCCCTTTATAGACTCCAGCCACAGATACCACTCCACATCTCTCAAACACCTCCTGCTTCTTCTCTAAGTACCTCCCATGTCCCTGCTTCTCACCCCTGGCCACTTGTCAGTCACAGGCATCCTTAGCTACCTCCTGCCCAACTGAATGGTTACTTCCTCACAAGGGATTTTGGATAGCCTTCCATTTCAATATGTCACATTAATATTCTAATCCCTACCCTGTACTAGACTCTCTCTCTCTCTCTCTCTCTCTCTCTCTCTCTCTCTCTCTCTCTCTCTCTCTCTCTGTGTGTGTGTGTGTGTGTGTTCTTCACCATTTTTATCTATGCTGCTACACATGAAACACAGGTGGAGTTTGATGAGTATTTATTGAATGTCCAGTGTGTACATGATCTCAATTTACAGAAACTGAATTTTCTTCCTGGCCTAGGTAACAAGGTATATTTTAAACATGTTTAAATATGTTTTATGTATTTTGAAGTTTATGGTTCTGGACTGGGCAGGGGAGGAGGGTGAGCTTGGGATAGAGGAGAGGAGGGTAAAGAGAGATTTCCTGGTTTCCCTCTCGGAACCCAGGAGCATCCCTTAAGGGAGGGCTTGGGAGTCTGGAGAATGAGCAAGAGTTGGTAGCCAGGATTCTTTAGCTATGTGGTTTCTGTGTTTATGCCCGTTTTATTATATTTAGCCTTGTCACAGCAACAGATGGTGGAGGGTACACAGGAAATGCCCTCTTCCACACCCAGGAAAGCATCACCTCTGGAAATTGGGGGAGGGGACAGTCCTTGGAGGCCAACTTGGGGTCAACAGCATACCTTTTGGCACTTAGATTCTTCCCCAAAACTATTGAAGATGATCTACCCAAATGGAAGTCTCTGTTGCTGCTCACTCCTGAGTGTCAGACTCATACATCGACAGCTTACCTGCTACCACCATGTATCTTAAGGGCTCTCAGCCCCATCCTAAGTAAAACTTGTTTCTCTCCTTGCACCATGTGGGACTCAGGGATTGAACTCAGGTTGAAATGTCTATTAGAGACAGGTAACTTTACCACCAAGCCATCTTACCTGCCCAAAGTGGCACATTCTCAAAAGCCAGCAAAATCAGTCCACACTCTTCCAACAAAAGCAGATATTTTTTAAAGGTGGCCAGGAAGATTCTGCATGGCATCTCCCTTCCCCATTCTCCATGTCAAATGGATTCTTCGCTTTCTCAGCTCAGACTCAGTGGTTCCTCTCCTTTGCTTGAATGCCCCATAGTCTCTCCCACACATAGGTCCCTTCTGCTTAGCCCCCCATCTCTACCCTACCCAACCTCTAGCACAGTGGTTCTCAAACTGTGGGTTACAACCCTTTTGGGGGTCGGACAACCCTTGGATAAGGGTCACATATCAGATATCCTGCTCTCATGCATCCGTCCTTCAAATCTCAGCTGTAACAGTTAAATCAAGCTTAGCAGTTCCTTTAAGTCTCAGACCAGTCACCACCCACCCTCTGAATCCCACACGGGGCAAGTTTCCCTGTAACAGCACAGTGTATCTTCCTTCCTGGTGTCAGTGCTGCGTGAGCTGTCCCATAAACATGTGTTTCCTCCAGCAGACTGTAAGCACCTAGACCAGTGGTTCTCAACCTTCTTAATGACACAATCTTTTCATATACTTTCTTGTGGTGTGCTGACCCCAGCCATTAAGTTATTTTCATCTCTACTTCATAACTGTAACTTTTCTACTGTTATGAATAGTAATGTAAATTTCTATGTTTTCCAATGGTCTTAGGTGACCCCTGTGAAAAGATCATTTAATCCCCCCAAAGGGATTGAGACCCCCAGGTTGAGAACCCCTGTCCTTGAGGTGAAGAACCAGATCTCCCTTCACTCTTTGTCCAGTTCTAGAATCTACTGCACACAATGCTGGGCACCCAGAAGGCACTTGTGTATTTGTTGAAGAATTAAATAATGGGTTTGGGTTTTTATTGAGGGACGACATGTTGCCTTGCAGTCTGGCTTCATAGGAGATAGTTACAACACAGAGGCATTGCTGATGGCAACATATTCCTTCCGAGAAAGATTTTTCAAGTGGGAGAAAAAACAACCTCCCCAAACTGGCATAGAAAGCAAAGAGTAAAAGATGAGCTGTTCGTCCAACAGAGGAAATGCACACGATCGGAACATTCGCGAGCCGTCTGTGTGGAATGCGGGGAGATTCCACCCCCACCTCAAGCCATATGCTAGGGAGAACTGGGGTAGGAGGAACCCTTCCTTTCTCCACTCCCAAGAGGAAGGCTTCATGTGGAGAAGGAGATGATTTTAAGTGAGCCCAGAAAGGGCTAGTAATGAAAGGGCTTTGATATTATAGTCACATTCCCGGCCATCCCTCCTCTCTGTTGCTCTGTTGCTCCCTTGGAGGGGGTTCCCTTTGTGCTGTGAATGGAAATTTTGAGTATCCACCAGGGATCAACTCTAGGGTGTCTGACGGTTTCTTCATACTCAAGTTGGCCTGGCTATGAGCATACATCTGGGTAAAATGAATGCTAATATCAGTAGGTTCTCTCTACTCATCCAGGGACATCCTAGAGCCTGCCCCCAGACAAATCTTCATGGTCAGTTCTTCCCACTTGTCCACAAAGCAGGGCTGTGAACCCCAAACACCTATCTAAATATCCTCCTTTCAGCCCATCAGAGTCACCATGGCTGTCTGCTGCTCAAAGGGAGGCCTAAAAACAAGTATTCATGATGAGATGGTGTGTCCCAAGGAAACCTATTTCCAGAGCTTGCACCTAGAGTCAGAAACTGAACTGAAATGTGTATAAGACATAACAAGAGGCCATTTGCCTCCAAAGAAATAGATTCTTAAAAACTATAATAACTGCTTTCTTAGATGCTATGGATTGAATACACAGTAAAATTATCAGCATCTTTCTAGAGCTTTAAAAAAGTCTAATCATCTGCCGGGCAGTGGTGGCACACACCTTTAATCCCAGCACAAGGGAGGCAGAGGCAGGTGGATCTCTGTGAGTTCCAAGCCAGCCTAGTCTACAGAGTGAGTTGTGGGACAGTCAGGGCTATACAGAGAAACTCTGTCTTGAAAACAAAACAAAACAACCAACAAAAAGCCTATCCAAAAGAAACGTCAGTAACAAAAGAAATATACTAACTGCTTTCCTATTTATTAGTTATTAATCATTAGAAAACATAGCGGGGCTTGCTTACTCTATGCAATATCCAAGGATAGGTTCTTACAGAATAGTGCAGAGCTCATATGAGGAAGTGCACAGATGTTTACAGAGCATATGAGAGCAGACCCAAATAAACAGAACCAGGAAATGGAAGTGCACATTCCTAAAGGGGAAGACTCATATTGTCGGTAGGATGTCAATTCTTTATAAGTCAATTTATAGCTGCTGTCTAATTCAGGCAGACATCATGTAATGCTAACTCAACAAGCTATTTTCTTTCTTTCTTTTCTTTTTTTTTTTTTTTTTTTTTTTTTTTTTTTTTTTTTTTGTTTGGGAAAAAATGGTTCTAGAGTTCAATTGGTCTGCTAGTTGTATCAGATACAGTAGCCAAAAATTATTTCTGGGAACTAATACTGACAGAGATAGACTGCACTTCCAGATTTTAATACACAAATTAAAATTCTGTAATTAAAACAATGTAGTTTAGTACTAGGTCAGAATGGAAGCAAATTAATGAGGAAAAATACATGCTTGTTTGCCCACAAGAATTTAGTATAAGAGAGGTAATGATTTATTTGTTATTTATTTTATTTTTATAATTTTTTATTTTAATTAGAAAGATTATTTTACATGTCAATCCCAGTTCCCTCTCCCTCCCCTCCTCCCCTACCCCCCCAAACTAACACCCTATCTATCCCATACCCTTTCTGCTCCCCAGGGAGGGTGAGGCCTTCAATAGGGGGTCTTCATAGTACGTCATATCCTTTGGGATAGGGTCTAGGCCCACCCCCATGTGTCTAGGCTCAGGGAGTATTCCTCCATGTGGGATGGGCTGAGAGGTAATGATTTAAATCAACAGGAAAAACAAACAACAACAACAACAAAAAAACCTTTCTTAATCAGGACGACAAGAATTAGCTATTAAGACAACGTTAGATTTCTCTTATGTCTCATAGCAAAATGAGAAACCAGGACAAAAAGTTGAATGTGCAAAATGAATCCTCAAACAAGTAGAAGAAAATGCAAATGAACCGATATCTAAAGCCAGGAATGGGAGGAATCTTGTAGCATAAAAACGAGAGAAGCAGACACACAGAGCTGGTGAACAGGACAGAACAATCAGGCCTTCAGCATACCCGAAAAACCATAAATGAATTTCAAAGACAAATGACAAACCAGAGAAATATCCCAGCGTTACACCAAAAGGTTAATATCCTCTTATGCATAAAGAATTCTTATAAATCAATAGGGGTAAAAAGATAAATATAAATAGAAGAAAAGCAAAGGACAAGAATGTCAATAAATGCTGAAACAAATGCTCCAGTCCACTGGTAATTAAGGAAGTACAAAGTGAGACCACAGATCCCATTATTCACCCACCTAACAGACTCCAATTTAAAAATTACAAAAGGCAGGAGTGGGGCAAAATGGGTATTCACATGGTCATGGGAGGGCGAAGGAACCTAGTCTTTCTGGGACAATGTGACAATACAGATCTTCACTGTAAGCCTGCCCCTGCTGTGATGACTGCTATTTCCAAGAATTAATCCTAAATAAATACTTCAAAGTGTCCATAGATATTTGTTCAATGCAGTCTTATTGCAGTATATTTTATAGTAAATTTTTATAGCATTAAATAACTACATTATCTGAGTATCCAACAATAGGAAATTAAATAAAACCTGAACATTAGCATAAGGAAATGCAGTCTTCTAAAGATAAGGTTTTTAAATGAGTAATGACAAGGCAAAATCAATGCAAGATATAGAGGGGGAAATTGGGACATAAATTGATACATAGTTTCACCCCAATTCTGCTGAGGACGAAACATAGTAGACTGTAAAATGTTAATTGTTTTTATCTCTGAGTGGCAAGATTACGTTTGGTTTTTCTGTCAAATTTTTCCATAAAGAACATTACTTTTATAATTGGAAAGTTACATAATTTTTAAAAGATCAAACCTTGGTGATTCTATTTCTAGAATTCCATCCAAACATGATGTCATTTAACTCTCTGATTATTTTCATATTAACGCATATAATCAGAGGTACTGGTGCACAATGTGGCATGCCAAATATTGCCCTTAAACAGAGCTGCCTGTTACCAAAACTGTGAATAGAAACAATATATAAGAATAGCCACCATAGTGCCATGGGCAGGGACAAACATATATATTCTATGGGCATGACTAAGTAACAGCATGGAGGCATGGTGGGATAGCACTCAACCATTCAAAAGTGACACTTAGGAATTACTTTTCATAATGGGATGATATTTATCCTATACTGAATTAAAAAAGCAAGTTGCAAAAATTCATATGCAAACAAGGTACCAATTGTAAAAATGCAAACCAGAAAATATAATAAAATATACTAATAATAGCTATCTCCAGACAATAGGTTTACTAGAGATTATCACTTCACACCCAAAAATTCTACGTAATAGGTTTTGCTTTAAATGTCAAAACATGTTCCACATTGATTTAAATGGTGAGTATTTATTTAGTACCACCCCTGTCTTCCTGATCCCTACCAATCCCTTAAGGCCAAGTTCAAGGCTATCTTCTCCCAGGAAGCACTCCTTGATTTGTTCAGATCAGGAAATTTGAAGTAAAGCTTTGGGGTTGGACAGATGGTTCCGCAGGTAAAGGCAGTGGCCAGCCAATCTGACCAGCTGAGTTTGGTATCCAGATGGCGAAAGGATAGAACTGACTCCTGTAAGTTGTCCTCTGAGTCCCACACAGGCACCATGGTGTGTCTGTGCCAACCCAAACACAACATAAATTAATTAAAAACCAACAACAAAGCTTTGGCTTCTGCCTTCAGAAACTCTCCTGTGTCTCTTACAGCATCGTGGCTCTTGGACTGACCTTCCTATCAACCTACAACTCCCCAGGGAGCCTCCTATGTTGTGGCTGAGAACTCCTGTGTTGTGGGCTGGCAGAGCCGGTGCCCACAGAAATGCCATTGATGAGTGTGGCCTGATACTCCTGGTGGAGGACGGCAGAGATGATCTCAAGAGTGGAAGCTGTGGGATCTGAATGCTGGCTGCAGACCGCAGCCCGTCTATCCAAGATGAAGTAAGAAAGAAAATGAGAAATGAGACTATTCCAGATGATGTAGTAAATTTTCCAAAACACTAAATTTATCTAAGTATTCTAGATTCTGGGCTTAGGCCCTTCCTGCTCTTCTGTGTTTTGAAACAATGAATACAGAGGGGAAGGTTTTAGCATCATTTATCAAATGGATGCCTGGCAATCACATGTTGCTTCTCTCATTTTTCATATTTCCAGCTCCATAAAAGAATAAATATTAAGGCTAACTTTTTTAAATGGGAAGGGGAAGTCTAGATAATTTGTTACCTTTGCAAACCAAATATTAGTGCCAATTAAACAGAACTGGAATATTTGTTACTCATCAGAGAAGCATCCCTAACTGTTCAATGCAACACACCTTATTCTTTTTCTTTTGCCAATTACATTTCCTTATAAAATTTACAACTGTACAAATTTCTCTCTGGTTAGTGTCTCTTTTTTCATGTTGAGTCTCCTTATGGAGACCGTATATTCCATACAGATAGGCTTAGCTGGGCTCAATATTGACATGGGGTAGATACTCAATAAATATTTATTAAATAAATAAGGAAGAAACTGGAAGCTGGAGATGGTGAAGGCTCCTTGTACTAATTTAGGTCATTGACCAGACTCTCAAAATACTAGGAAATCAAATTCAGTGCTCAAGTCATTGATAGGTTCAGCTACGTGGGATCTTGGGCCTGGAGCTAACTCTTGTAAAGGGTTCCTTCAGGCTCAGTCACCGTGGGACTAAGACATTTGAAAAAGAGTCAATAAGTACAGAATAGCATTCCTGGCTGGTAGCACTGGTTTGCACACAGCAAGGCACAGTAAGTGGACACAGACACACGCCTCGGTTGTACGAAGCTCTCCGGCTCTCTCCTTATCCCACACCTCTCCCCTCCCCTTTAAAAACAAATCTCTCTTACTGTAGTAGATGAGAAAAATGCCCTCTTGTGGGCGTGACAGTGGACCACCTCCTCAGCATCACAGATTTCTGAAAACGTAGTTGTTCAAGAGCATCCCTTCACTGGATCTGAAGACGTCTATGTGTTTTTAATTCTTGAGTATCAACCCTTTGTTAGAGCGCAAATACATTTTGCGGGAAGCCATTAAATGATCCTCAGTTCACGTCTGCCGTGTCGAACTTAGCAAGTTTGCTGATCCGAGTCGTCACAAAGATAATTATTCTCTTTTCTAAACTTCTGTTCGATTTGATAATGACTGGGTGACTTTTTTTTTTTCTCTCCCCCTAATCATCACCCAGAATCTGTCTCCTTTCTGCTCCCAGGAACCCATCACCTGAGATTGACAGGCAGCAATTGAAAATAATAAAATTATGTAAGATGAGCTTGTAATCACCTGCATTTCACAAGAAGCAAAATGCATTTTGCTCCGGCTGGGGAACAGAAAGTTTCTTCCTCATTTTAAATCTGTATCAGAGGTAAAGCCTTCTATTAAAACACAATTCTCGGTATACTCGCAGCCACTGGCAGACTGCCAAGGAGACTATCATGGAGCTATTGCTGCAGAGAAGCAGTTTGTCAAAGGCACCGAGGATGCTCCCAAGAAATCAGGCAGCCTCCTGATTCTAGGGAGGGCTTTGCCCATACCTACCCCAGCTCTTCTCGACAGCTCCACCTGAACATGGAAACACACACACACACACACACACACACACACACACACACACACACACACACACACACACACACACACATAGCCATCTTTTTATGAGGAGCCAAAGGAAGGAAAGCATTGAGACAATCCCCTCTCTATCTTTTACACACACACACACACACACACACACACACACACACACACACACACACACACACGTCAATCAAACCCACCACATTTGGGTTTTTTCCCCTCTTTCTTTTAACTCCTCCCTTTTTTTTCATTTTACTGTACTGTTTTATTATGGTTATTAAATTGTAAACTCTGCAATCCAAGACCTGCAACCTTTTTTTTTTTTTCCTGGATATTATTTACCGGTCTGTGCGACCACTTGGGGGCACAGTTATTTGAGAACACTGGCATGGTGAAAAAAGGCAAGCTTCTAAGCCTGCTTAGCTACCGTTAGGATGCTCTACAAACCTGACTTTTCAGAGCCCCCAAGTGGAAAAGAACCCTGAAGAACGAATTTTTAAGGGGAGTCTACGATTGCTGTGACAAACATATTTTATAGAGGATTATATGAAGCCAATTGGTCCCTCCCTTAAAAAAAAAAAAAACTGGCTGTTTAATTTTTTCTCCTATATTATGTGCTGGCATTTCCCTGTTTCTGTTAATATTAATAAGAACCTATACCCATTGCTCACTCTGAGAGCAAGAAGTGGCAAAATTAACCTTACTCTTACAGCTATATTTCACTCTGGCTAGGTAAGTATTTTTTAAGTATAGAAATATGAGGATTATTTTAATAATTGGAAAATTTTAAGTAGGGAGATGGTTTCCATTAACACATTATATTGTATTTGCATCTTTTCTGTGTGGAGTGTGTGTTTCAGTGTCACCATAATTATGTTTCTGATTTCTTATAATTAACCATGTTTCTGTTATAGTTAAAAAAAACTATTCTTTCAACCAAACATATGATAAAGTCACATTAAAAGCTTCATTCTCAATTTTCAAAGAAGCGCTTTATATTTTTCATAGGGTCTCTAGAGAAAAAAATTCATGCTGATTTTAACATCTCACCTCTATCTATACCCAAATGCCTGAAAAAGAACATGTTCTTCCCACTAAAAGCCACGCTTTATGCTCCACGACCAGAGAGAACAGTACACTGATGGGCACAAGGGAGACGTAAACTCAAAGGAGGTGAACATGGAACGCCAAAAACAGACTGGACTTTCACCAGGGTCTCCAAGACGTTTGCAACCTCAGGTTAGCATACTGAAGAATTCTTAGCCAGCCTGTGGGGAAAACGGACCAAATTATCTTTCCTGGGTCGGAATAAGAGGCAGAGTCATTTCACACCCTGCTGATGGGATCCCTTATCGAGTCACACATTTTAAGAAATCATCCTTATTTGCATGTGGCAACAGCTAACATGGTCAGAGAGGAAATTCTATAGGTTTGCACTTTCCCACCCAGGAGGGCTACAAGCCATGCTGGGAGCTCGGGATGTGATTCCTGGCTGTTTCCTGGCTCTTCTGCACGTTGGCTTGTTGGGAATGGTTCTGGCTCTGCCTAGTCCATCTTAGACATGGCAGCCTTTCCTCTGCCTCGTGTTATACAAACTGTACTATGCAGCAAACATTGGCCCAGATCTTTAGAGGAAAATCAACAAAAGATGGAATATATACAAAAAAGATGAGGCTACCATTTGTCCCAGGAGCATAAGGCAGGCCAGCAGGAGACTTCCACACAGCTGGGAAGTAGTCACCAATACCAGGGAGTCCCTACCAGCCTACAAGGGTGACCAGGACCCTAACAGGCAGACAGGATAGCAGAAAAGGGGCGGAGCTGGGGAGGTGGAACTGTCTTATTTCACCTAGCTAGCTAGAGGCCCCCTTGCTCAGCAATGACTCTAGTGAGCCTCCAGCCTCTGCAGGAAAGCAAATCTTTTATGAAGCAGGTATTCTCTCTGTCCCACATCCCTGGTGTCCAAGCCTTGGCTTGCAGAGCTGGGCTCTGTGCTTGAGTTCCAGACTAAAGGCATGAACATGGCTAAAGAAGGTTATCACCCAACAGTCGAAAAGTGAGCTAGCCTATGAGTGTGCTTTAGATTCCTGCAGGAGTGATGTCTCAGTAGCCACACAAGTGCCTAGTCCTCTGGTTGCTATCCTTCTAGAGAGAAAAAAATTGACAAAATGCCTTTACCTCTGGGTAGGCAGCCAGTCCAATAAGTCAAGTAAGAAAGTGTTTGGGCCAGGAAGGAGGATTGATTGGAGAGGGCGCAAGCAAACTTGTGGAGTGGTGAGAATCTTTTATTGTTTTGAATGATGATCACATAGGCATCTGCAATTACTGAAACTCTGTGTAATGACCTTTCAGATCTATGGGTTTCATTATATTGCCTCAACTGTTAGAGAACAAATCAAATAAACAAATAAATACATGCCTGGCACACTGCTGGGATGAAGGAGACATACGGCAAGTACCATAGAAATGTTGTCCAACTCTCAAACTCATTTTCCCCCAAATGAATTTTGAAAATAATGCAATTAAAGAGTTAACCTACTAGGGGATCAGGTGGGGGAGATGGCTCGGTGGTTAAAAGCACTGGCTGCTCTTCCAGAGGACCTGGCTGGCTTTAATTTCCAGCTCATCTGTCTGTTAAATCCAGTCCCAGAGGAGCAAACACCCTCTTTGGGCCTCCTCAGGCACTCTATGTGAGTGGTACACAGCTATGCATGCAGACAGAACACTCATACACATAGAACAAAATAAAAAAATTAATTTAGAAAGATTCAGTTGGAAATATCTGGAAATCTGTTTATCACAATAAAGCATAATAACTTTTTTTTTTTTTAAAAAATCTAGCCTTTTCAGCCATTTTTAAGCATACAGTTCTTTGTACACTGACTCTGCTAAGGGTCACTACTCCATCTTCACACATACTCATTTTTTCCAGACGGAAACTGTAAGTCCATTAAACATTAGCTTCCTGACTGACACCATTCTGTCTGTCTTCCTGTGCACACCATTCTGTCTGTCTTCCTGTACCTCATCCAAGTGGACCCACACAGCACTTGTCCTTTTGTGACTGGCATTTCACTTACAATGCCCCTGCATTTCACACAGGTGAGAGATTCCCGTTCTTCCCAAGGCTGGATGCTATCCCTCTCTATGCAGGTCCAGCATCTTGTTTGTCCATTTATCCACTGACAGACACGGGTTACTTCTGCCTTTGGAAATCACAGACACTTCCACGGGTACGAGCTACACTGGTATGTTGGATCATGCACCAGACCAAGCTTTCACTTCTATGTGGTGCACGCTCAATGTGGAACTGCTGGATCCTATGGTAATTCTAGGTTTAGTTTTTTTGTACCAGCAGTGCATGAGGCTTGCAGTTTCTCCACATCCCTCCTGACACTTAAGTTCTGGTTCTGTTTGTTTGATAACAGTCCTCCTAATGTGTACCAAGTGACATCTCACTGTGTTTCTGGCTTGCAGTTCCCTCATCATTGAAATGTCGAATATATTTTTGTGTGGTTAGTGGCCATTGACCTATCTTCTCTGGAGAAATATGCACTAGAATTCTTAGATCATCCTCTAATCATATTGTTGTTGGGTCAAAAAATTTTCATTGTAACCAGGAAGTCCTGAGAACAGAATCCTGCCCTCCCTCCTGACATGGGGTCAATCTCTGGATAGCAATTGTCTATTCCTGCTCCTTCCCCTGTTCTCGATCCCAGGGGACACATGGGTCACATCTGGCACAGAAACAAGACAAGATGGTGAACTGCTTTCCCAGTTTCCCAGCATCGAGGAGAATCAGGTGGCCAGGTGTCCATTCTAGACAAGAAAAGAAAAAAGAAAGGGCCTGGAGACCAGACATTCTGGGAGGTAGACGAAGAATATCTACAACAAGCTCTTGGACTGTGACTTTGCAGTTCAGTGAGTGCCTACATACCCCAGAAGCCTCCCCGAGGACTCCTAAAGTCAGCTTTTGTGTGTGTGTGGTTTCTGCAGAACTGAATTGCAATTTTAAATTCTCTGGTGGGAGCCAGAACAGGGCCAAGGCTCTGGAATGCCCTCGTGCCTCATGGCTTCAAAGGAGAGTCCACCATGGTCTCCCATGTCCTGGAAGGAGAGCCGACCATTGTCTCTCATGGACTGGAAGGAGAGCCCACCATGGTCTCTCATGGACTGGAAAGAGAGTCCATAAGGATTAACAGCCAATAGAGAAGAAGCTCATCACCTTCCTTAACTAGAACCCAGAGCTGCAACCCTTGTTTGAGGACACAATTCACAGCCAGTGTGGAGCTGATGTATCGTCATCTCAGCCAGAGAGAGCTGCTTTGGGGACAAGATCAGCCTGCTTCATTCTTTTCTGTGTCCCAGTCCATGGTGCCTGCCAGATTCACTAGCCAAATCTCTTCTCTCTAGGGAGCTCTGTCTACTGTCCCATCTGACCTCCAAACCAGGGCTGCCTGAGAAGTCCTAGTCAGATACATGGGCTGGTGAGGAAATGCCTCTTCTGTCACAAGAGAAAAAAAAAAGTGACTTCTTCAAACATGGTTTCCAGGAAAATCATTTTTTCTCCTCTGGGGGAAAAGGCACTGTTAAGTCTTTGTGCCATTTCACTGTGGAAAAAGCCAGCTGCCTCACACCACATGAAGAGATCCACACACTCCTTTTCGACAGCATGCTGTGTGGACTGGTGGATTGAGAGGCTCTGGTGTGTCCCTGTGGCACACCGAGGCTTCAGCAAGAGCTATGCTCCTTTCACAGTTGGAATATTTTTCCAGTTTTGATGATTAAAGCTGGTTGGAACAGCATGAACCAAATAGATTATAGCATTCCACTCACAGAAGGCTCTTCACTTAGAGGACAGGCTGGCTATGATGCTGCACGCGGCCTCCTGGTCTAACGAACCCAGCTTCTAAACGTGGCCCTTGCACTTGCCAAACTCCATGGCCCTTGGCTTTTGCTCAGAAAACCTGATTCAGACTCTCTGAATGAGATCATCACGCATTTCTTTCTATCACCCTAATAAGCAAATCCAATGACAAAATAATCCCTCCTTATCCCAAGAGTTCAGGGCAAGGCATTTTAACAAATGGGCTTCAACATGGAAGTGGATGGGTATGTTACAAGGCACTGAGCTAGGCTCCCCGAGGTCGCATTGGAGAAGCCACCGAGCATGCATTTGAAGGCAGAGCACACAACCTCCTTGCAGTTACAAGAAAGGCTAATCATGTGCTGGGTGGGAGACAGCAAGCAGCTGCCCCTGCTAAATTGAGCACTAGTGGACTAGGCAGAAGTAGCCCACCTGTTTCCCCAGTGCTGGAAAACCTAGCTTTGACAATAACAGATTCCAAGCCCCAAGTGTTCTAAAATCCTGCCCATGCTTTGACAAACAACTGTGTCTAGGTTTCTACGCTACTGTCTACCTCTATCTGTGATAATCAGGGATGTGTTTTTTTTTTTAATTTTTAAGATTTGTTTATAAAATGTATTCGTTTTATGTGTATGGGCATTTTGTCTGCATGCATAGCTGGGCACCTCATATATGTTTGGTGCCCTCAGAGGTGGGAAGAAGGTGTTGCATGCCCTGGGACTGGAGTTATGCACAGTTGTGAGTCACTGTGTGGATGCTGAGAATCAAGCCTGTGTTCTCTGGAAAAACAGTTAGTTCTCTTAATCAAGAAGCCATCTTTCTAGCCTCTTTATTTTGACAGGGTTTCTCTGTGTAGTCCTGGTTGTCCTGGAACTAACTCTGTAGTGCAGGCTGGCCTGAACTCAGAGATTCACTTGCCTCTGCCTCCCGAGTGCTGGGATAAAAAGTATGTGCCACCACCATCCAGCTTCTCTTTAATTTTTTTTATTGTGTGTGCATTTGTGCACTGTTTCTCAATGCATTGTGTTTGATGTGTTCACTATGTATATTGGGGAGGTGTGCTGATGTGCTCACTGTGTGCATAGGGGGTACTGTCTCTTCTACCAGATCTCTGTCTTATCCCTGGGGACAGTGTCTCACTGATCCTCGAGCATGCCATCTTCAGCTAGATTAGCAGCTGTCTCCTCCCCACCCCTTCTCCAGCACTGGGGCACATATGGTAACTTACCAATTTTTTACAACAGTACTGGGGATCTAAATTCAGGTCCTCCTACTTGTGCAGCAAACATTCTTACCCACTGAGCCATCTCCCTTAGATTTTTATTTTTGTTTTTATTTTCAGTCTGTTAGGAACTGATATATGGTGTCAGGGATGGCTCAGTGGTCTGGGTCACATTTTGCCTACTATGTACAAGGCCCTGGGTTTGATCCCCTGACACGGGGAAATCAAACAAACTTGAATGTAGTCCTACTATGCACAGCTGGAACCATCTGCAACTGTTGATGTGAGTTCTACGTTGCTCCAATTGCTCTCTGCCTGCTTCAGTGAGAGGAGCCATTGAGTGTGTTCTTGGCCACCAAGGCAATGTTAAATGCAATCCTAGTTTCTAATAGCTCACTCTCAATTTGCCTTGGCATCAACTCTCTGGAAAGCCACCATTGCCGACACCTTTCCATGGGCTTAGAGAGACGAGAAATGACAGCAGCTGAATGGACCCCAGGGGTCAGGGCAATACTGCATTCATGAGCCAAATCTCCTCACTGGAACATCTCTCAATTTCTAAGTAGACCAAAAATTCTACAGTGTAGCTGACCAGTAAACATCAAGACTTGCCAGGACAGGCCCAAATCTAATGACAAAGGCACTCCTTTGTCCCTTTAGGGTCACAAACTCTATATACCTAAAAATAACTGCTTGTTTCTAATATTTGGTATATGCTGGTGCTGTTATAAGTGTTTTGCAAATAATAATTCATGAATTGTAAAATATTCATTCCTTGGATATTCAAGTGAGCATCCCAGGGGGCTCGAACCTCAAAGAAAAGGCACCAAAGGTACCAGGTAGACTTAAGCCTCAGATGCAGACTCACACACAAACTTTTGCTCAATTTAAAAGATAATGGTAATAAGTTTGTGTGTGAAGGTATTTGAAGTTGCAACAGCAGGTCTCTGTTCCTTTGAGTTTATTTCATCCTTGAAGAGAAAATTAACTGGACCTCAATTTCTTAAGTGTCACCTGTGGTAATTAGCTAGCAATATAGTTAAACATGGGAGGATTTTTATTATACAATAGGCCATTTATCGTCCTTCTAGAAGGCATATTGGCCTTCCCTCTTCTCTATAGGCAGGCAGTGATCTGGATGACTGTCTTGGGTATCTCACACCCATCTCCCATACTTGATTTGACCGTGGGCAAACATCTGCCTCTCTAATACATCCACAAAATGGGAATGACTCTACCTCCATCACAGGGTAAACAACAGGATGGGGTACCACAAGACAAGGAGGATTCATTCTTTGGTGCCTCTCTGCACGAAGGAATTGCATCTATGCTCGAAGTACCAAACACACCAGTAAGCCTCCCTCGGTGGCTGGGTTTAATGGCGACTGTGATTCAGAAACCAGTGTCCCCAGCTGGGAGAGTTAGTTGAACAGAGAAAGTGAAAGAGAAAGGTAAAATTGTTTAATTTTTCTCAAATCCAAGCTTCACTGTTCATGGATGCTTGTCAATGCTACTAAATGGCCAAAATTTAAGCTGCTACATCTCTAATTCAGCCAAAGTCTGTGACTGGAATTTAGTTTTTCAGAAAACAGCTGCAGCATCTTCATGTGCAGTCATCTCTTCACCCTTCTTCTCAAACTTGGGTTCTTAAGGATTAAAATGTCCCTTGATCTACCTTCTATACACAGAGAAAGGAGGAAAGCAGAGATGGTGGCCTAACTGGACAGCAATATGAGAGGCCTGAAAGCTCAAAGATGGCCAGTGATTGCAATGGACACTCTTTCCCAGCACTGCCTGTGTTATGACGTCCTCGCTGCTGCTTAACCTCAGGTCTGGAACGAATGCCCCTCTACCAGTGGTGCCTGGATGCACTTGGTGGAAGACTTAAAAAGACGAAACAAGAGACAATTCCGTGGTGTTTGCTGGAGGCTCTGTTCACACCCTTTTCCAGCTCACAGAGGACTAATAAAAAGTAAGGCCAGGAGAGAATCAGATGGCAAACACAATGCTACTGTTCTCCCATGGTCTCTGTCTCTGTGATTTGTAGTGCTTTTCTTTTTCTTCAGAAACAATGCTGTTTATGAAATAGCACAACTTATAATCTGCACAGGGAAGACACTTGGCAAGTGAGCTCGATATGAAAGACAAGACTCTGTGTCGGCTCTCCGGAGTCCCAGATAGATCCAGTTATCACTGGGATGATGTAGTTCCAAGAGAAAATTAGTCTTCAAAGTCTCAAGTCATAAATCCTCCAAGATTCCATTTAGATTACTTAGAATTCATCAACAAGCATATTTAATAGATTTAGGCCCAAATATAGCATCTAAAATTCCACACAATGACGAATTCTGAATGTGTAACTACACAGTCAATGAGTAAAAAGACAATCTGAAAGGTAGGCTTTGATATTTATCACCTGATACCTTCTCCGGGGCAAAACGCACATAGACAAAACATTCTCACTGAGGAATTTCATGTCAGACACAGACATTAAAACTGGGGTAAATCCAGTTAGCCTTTGGTAGGTCTAAGTGTATACTTGATTCTCTCTGTATTGCTTTTTTCTTTGCAGCTATTTCATTTTACACAGACTCACTATGGAAATGGGTCCCATTCAAGCCTATGAAAGTTGCCCTCATTTGTTTTCTAGGAATAAATGGAAGCAGGTAGGCTGGTCCAAAACAAATAAGCTCAACAGTGAATGACGGCTAGACCGGGTTAGTAATCTTAAACTCAGGTTCCTTCTAATGTCATTACTTACATAAAATATTAATTAGAAAGAGTAAGGCATGATGGTCCAAGCCTTTAATCCGAGTACTCATGAGACAGAGACGGGAGGATCTCTGTGAGTTCAAGGCCAGCAAGTTCTAGGCTAGCCAAGGCCACATAGGGAGACCCTGTGTCCAAAAAAAAAAAAAAAAAAAAAAAAAAAAAAAAAAAAAAAAAAAGTTAATTACCATGGCTAATGAAGTACACGAAAGGCATACATGAAAGGCAGTGTGAACTGGTACAAGTATACTAAAACTCCGTGTGGACTATCAGAAACGCACACAAGGGCTTGGGATGAGGTTTAGTTGGTGGAGTGCTTATCTAGTTTGCATGAAACTCTGGATTCCATCTTCAGCACTACACACACACACACACACACACACACACACACACACACTGGCATACATGTTCCGCATGTGCGTGCACACATACACACACACTTGTATGAGAGTTAGTAGCTGAAGGTTCTGTGTTCGAACTCAGCAGTATGATGTGGCTGGACATGGCTGGGTCTCTTCTTATAGGCCAGTTGCTTACTTCTGAGCTCCACCATCATTCATATAGTGTAGATAATCCCTACTTCATGGGTTTGATATGAGGATTAGCGATAATATATGTAAAGTACTAAAATATGGTGGGCAGCCATAACCAGAAGCTATTATTATTTGATTATTGGGGCTTGAGAAAGGTTTGCTGATTGAATAATAGGTAGATTAGCTGACCTCTGAAATCCACGGCAAAGCTAAAATTATGATACTAAAAATGGAATTAAAAGTTCATAATATCAAATCCAAGAAGGGTATTTTGAACTGCTGGAATTGTGATGCAAATCATCTTATGTTCTCAGAACTCATATTATTATATGAGGTTCACAGACTGCAGCACACACACACACCCTGATGTATTATTAAAATACTTAGGATTAATGCCTGGAGGGTTCAGTGTTCCCCCCACCCCACTTCAATCTGCTCCAGGACTTGTGGTCACCTCTCTGAATGGCCATGCTCCAGAGCTCTGCTACATGGAGAGTCTCTCTGTGGTACAGGTTCTTAACAGGATTCCATCTTCATTTTGAAAAAACAGAATTTTTAAAGTTAGTTATTTTTGTGTGTGTGTGAATATTCAAAAAATTATCAATTTTGTGTGTATGCATGTGCCGTGGTGTGCTTTTGGGAGGGGTGAGCCAATGGCAGCAGGAGTCACTGCTCTCCTTTTACTATGTGGGCTTCGAAGCAAGTCTCCTTGCCCATTAAGGCATCTCACTGGCCCAAGGGGGTCCCTTCTTCTAGCCCTAAATTGCTACTGTGCTTCCTTCCACGTTCAGGAATAGAGAGGCCTTGTGAGACGAAGGGTCTTCTCAAGGTTGCACAGAGACTGGACTTCAACCCATGTGAAGCCCCCATGGCCACCCACTCTGTACTGTCACCAGAATTCAGCCAGCCCCCCACCCCACCCCAAAGCAAAGCATGAGAGACTTTCGAGGGAATGCACACACCGAATAGGAAAAACAAATGTCAGTAATACCTACTGCATTTGATATTTGACATTATTTTGACTGACTGCATTCCTACCAAGTCCTTAAAACCAGAGACCAGCATTTGTTAGTGCTAAAGTGGCAGAATGCAGTAGTCTTGTTTCTGGGTATATGCTGTCAAAGAACGAAAAGCCTCATTTCGGAAGATACCCACACTGCAGCATTACTCACAGTAGCCAAGAGGTGGAAACGACCCATACACTCACCCACAAACAAAATATACATATGCTTAATGGAATACTAATCAGTCTTCAAAGGGAAGAAAATTCTGACATATGAGACTTCATGGATGAAAACTTGATCGCATGGTGCTAAGTGAAATTTATTTCATTTACATGCAGTATCTTAGATAGTCAAGTTTATAGAAACACAAAATAGAATGTTGGCTGCCCAGCAGAGGCAGAAGAGAACAAACATCGGCATTTGAGGGGTGCAGGATTTACTGCAACCCCTTGCTCAGTAATATGAGTAGGAATACCACTATACTGTTCATATAGAAATGGTAAAAATGGTAAATTCCGTGTTGTTATTGTTATAAACCATAATTTTATTAAGTGGCAAAGTATATATTTGTGTGTGCAAAGACAAATATATGTCTATATATATGTATTTGTATATATGTGTCTCAAATTGGTCAATGATTTAAAGGTTTCAAAAACTTCATAACATGAATGCTAAAAAGAGACACCTGTGATGCCAGCAGTAGCCTTTAACGCCTGGGGAGCTGTCCTTTTTACCTAAACCCCATGGCCTGTCATGCTCCAGGGTTCTTGTTTAGGTGTCTGAGTCATTTGTGCAGCTGCAGCATGGAGTCTCGGAACCATTTGTATCTAGCAATGTTACTCTCATCAGAGGGGGCTCTCCTTTGCCACCCTGAAGGTGGAAACGCCCCAGAACAATGAACTTCATTTCAGTAGCAACTCTGTTGCAGCTCTTGTGGTCAACTAGGTTGTCTCTAAATGAAGCTTCAATTTTCCTGGTTTCAAATGGTTCCCTTGAAGATGGTAGAGTCTGCCTTTCTGACCCTAGACTTGAGCAGAGCAAGTGGATAGCTGTTGGAGGAAACGCTTTGGAGTTTGATTTTAGGATGGCTGTGATCTCAGCATTTTTTTGCTCCTAGATTCTGGTGAGGAATTTTGATAAATACCTCTACTTAGTAACCAAAATTATTATAACCATTTTCTATGGTAAAAGCAATTACATGTGAAATATCTTGCAGGGATCATACTACCTAATTGTTTAAACATACCAGGAGGGGACCTTCAATGGCCCCCCTTTTTATCAATAAAAAATTCCTCTTCTGCATCAAGGAGAAATACTTTCCCAGTTTCTAAACATTTGCCTTAGCACTAAGAAAGGGGAGGGGGCATATCTGTCTCGGTTCTCTAGCCATCTTTCACTGTAACTACACCAGTTTGGTTTCATCCACAGCCGTCAAGGCTGGATTTCTTATTCGTGGTGTTTCTTTCTCCTCCTACCCCCAAGTAGGCGCTTAGTTGACTGATTATAGAATCATAAGGTTGGCTATAATTCCATTTCTCCTTCTGACTTTGAACGTAAGTGTTCCAATTACTTTGCCCCATCCTAATAAGTTGGTAGCGTGCAAATGCTTGCCTTGATATTGCTGAAATATACAGAGCTGCGATTAGCATGGGATTGCATCATTAGAAAGCAAAGTTGAAAGCGGATGAGCAAAATCATTGCTTGCAGTGAAGTAAAACTGCCCGTTCTGAGGACTTACAATGTTACTGTGATCCTAGAGACACTTGGTGCTATGACTAAATATATATTATATTGGGGAAAAAAAATCCTCTGATGTTCCGGAACCTTCTGGCTTTATCCATTACTGGAAGAGAAAAGATCTTACAGAAGGACAAGCCCACTCTAATACACAGCTTTGATGGCTTTTCAAGCCCAATACAGCTAAAGACACAAAAGAATCCTTATACTGCAAAAGGAGGAGGGGGAATGGGAAGAGAGGATAGGAGGAACAAGGAAAGGGAGAGAAGGGTATGAAGGAAAAACTTTAGTCAATTCTGTTAGAATAAAACTGACATCTAGTCATAAAGTTAGAAGACTATATAGTAAGCCTGTGAGAGGAAAAAGAAAAACAGTCTCTCTCTCTCTCTCTCTCTCTCTCTCTCTCTCTCTCTCTCTCACACACACACACACACACACACACACACACACACACACACACACACAAATGAGATACTAAAGAAACGACATCAGCACTGATGGTGTTATCTGAATTAACTCTGTTACTGAGAATCACGTAAACTTTTGGAAACTAGGTAAGGGAGACAGGGAAATGCTTTCAATTAGGAATGAGATGCAGCCAAATCAAATGATAAATGGGAGGGGGAAAGATGGCACAACAGAAAGTGATGCCAAAGAATTATAAGGTTGATTAAGTAAACAAAACCAGAGTGGCTCGCCATGGACATGTATGAATATTGAAATGGGCAAGATTTGAGTAGACTAATGATATGCCTCACTTAGACTGACAGTGTTGGTAACAAGTGTGACACTCCATCCGCACCAACCTCTACACTGCTAACATGTTTATTCCTAGGAAATAGAGACTGGATATAATGATTCCTTCTGTAATAGTCTACAAGTAAAATATGTCTTCTAATAAAAAAAATTACGGACTCAATTCTCATCTATTTGAAAAAAACAAAACAAAATTGGCTTTATGCATTTGCTTTCTGAATGTGAGGAGCTGCAGTTAGCACAAGTCATTCTGTTGGGCTTCTCAGTGGTCTTTGTTCTAATACCCCCCCACACCTAAAAAAAAAAACCTGAATTCTGGTGTGGCTTATCTCCCACACTGAGTATTTGAAGTGTGACCACCATTCATTAGAATCATAACTTGAGAGACCCAACATTAGGTCCCCATCCCCTCCACATACAGAAGAAACCAATAACCCTTAATCTATTTGTTTCCATGGCTACCATAGGGTGTTTTATTTCAGTAAAACTCTTAGGTATCTCGTTTGGATTGTTGCTTGAAAATGAAAGTTGGAGACCTATTCATTTCCACAACTATAGCACAAATGGGAAGACTGGACCAAAGACAATGTTTTTCTTAATCATGGACTAACAAGATCCTTGTGCAGAAAAGTTATTAAAATTGGCTAAATGCATCAGCCCATAAGCCAAGTTAAACATTATTAAATTTCTATAGGGTTTAAGGGCATACATGCTACTGATTTCCTGATTTGTAGCAAAGAGATAAATCTAATTTACTACAGAACAATATATGGGATCACAGACACTGTGACCCCACTGCTGCATACATGTAGGAACATGCAGACTGAGTATCAAATGTATGTATGACAACCAACTCATAAATTATTATTCGCTTACCAGATACGTTTTCTCTAAGTGTCAGGACGAACAATCTGTATAGTGCAACCCCCTCCCCCGTGAAAAATTATTAAAAAGTTAGCTCTCCATCTCCCCCCTTAATTTAAATTTAAAAAGTCAGGAATGAGGTGGGCTAATTAAATGTGCTGTCATTCAGCCCGAACGGAAAGAATTTCTCAAATCTGCCCTCCCCAGGCTGAGTTAGCAGTAAGACCACACGGCAGGGGAGGAACTCTGTAGTGACTAGACAAATGGCTTTAAAGAGACTGAAATGAGGATAAATACAGCTGTAACCAGGACAGATCTGTCACTGCAAGAGGAGTCCGAATCCTAGCGTTGCTCAGCTGAGGAGGGGCTGGAGCCTGCAGCGGCGGAGGTGCATGAATGTCCCAGAGCTGAAGAGTGGAAGTTTCTCGGCAGCCGCAGCCGGCGTCCTCCACGTCTATTCCCTCCAGCGAAGAGGTCTCGCCTAATGCTACATAAATATCTGCGTTCACGATTCGCCCCGGGCGCGCCGCGTCTCAAACACCACAGGGAGAGGGGATACGCTTCGCAGAGCCGCGCGTGTGGCCGCAGCGGCTGCTCCTCACCCATCATCATCCCTGGGGACCCACAAGAGATCTGTCAACTGACCGCGGCTGCCTTTCGGTTCCAGAGGCCAGTGATGAGAAAGAACGTGTTTCTCAGCAGGCGGACCCAGGCATCCAAGACTCAAGCTTTGCAGTCGCCCGCTCCTCTGAGAACAGCCGCAGGCAGGCAGTGCGTCTCCGCCTTCTCCAGGCAATACACACCGAACCTGCCCCGGGAACAGCCTTGGACCGAAACTGGGCTCTGGGCTCCGCGATCTGGGCTGGAGCGAGCACGCCTCTCTCCCCTGGGGCCTGGGGCCGACACTGCCCAGCGCGGGCACCCGCGAGCGACCGCAGATAACCCTCCTGCTTTCGGCCAGCTCCAGGCCATGGAGACCCGGACGTGAGCCCGCAGCCAGCCCGCACCGCCCGTGGCAGTCCGGGCGCGCGGCCACACTCCCACCTACGTGTCTCCAGGTCCACTATCCCACATATAAACAACCCCTCCCCACTCGCCACCACCTCCCCGCCCTTCGCATCCCCGAAGCTGTCCTCCCACCTCCAACCCCCACTGGAAACCACAAGGTGTCAAGGGAATGAACGGGAGGTCACAACATGGTCTGTGTGGGTTCCATCCAGATGATTTTCAAGCTCTTCTACCTCGAAAGTTACTTGGGATCTAGTGAAGCCCGGTCCCCAAATGCTGGATCTGAGAACGCGAGGGGCAGAACCCATCTTCTAGCTTTCCTCGGCACACAGGCGCGCACCTCCCTAACCCGCAGGGCACACGGCCACCCTGGGGACCTGCTCTCCAGTGCTTCCTGGGCCCCCGGCACTGCTGGGGCCCTGGGCCGCACAGGGGGAGGTGGCCAGGAGAGGGACGCACACCGCTCGGCCCGGCCCAGCGTTACCCGGTTCCTGTGTCATATTCGCTTCTAGCACCTCCGACCACCGTGACAGTCCCCCCAGGCATTCCCTGCATAACACACCCGGGGGCAGGAAGTTTTTTTTCCCCCCTTTTTTCATCCCCAGAGCAGCGCAGGCGCAAGGGCTTCTGCAGGCTTGCGAGTCCAGACGCGGGAGGCTTCAGCTCCAGCCGCCACCGCTGCCAGAGCCGAGCCCAGCGTTCCGGGCTCCGGGCCCCGTTCCCAAGTCCTGCCTGGCCCAGTAGCTACCAGGACCTTGGGACCCCCCTCTCGCCCCCCCCCCCACGCACACACACACACACTCTGCATCCTAAGAGCTCTAATCTGACCCGGCTCTTACCTGCGGCCGCGCCGCTCCGGCCCCGGCCCGACGCGCAGAGAGCCCAGGGTCGCGGATGGGTGCAGGAGGGTTGATGGATAGGGGACGGCGCCGGCGGGTAGCGGTAGCTCGGGCCGCTCGCGTCCTGGCCGGGAGAAACGGATCCAGGTCCACCTCCTCGCGTTCCTGCTCTCCGCCTTCTCCCCCTTTCCCTCCTCCTCCCCCGCCGCCGCCGCCTCCCGGCAGCCCAGGGAGGATGCCCGGGAGAGGGAAGTCAGTCCTTCTGCCTGTCAGCCTGCGCGGCTATGCGCGGTGCGGCGCGGTTCTCATCGAGGCGGCGGCGGCGGCGGCGGCTCCGGCAGCATCGCCCCCGCCCTCTCCCGCAGCCGCGGCGGCCGCGGGCTGGGGCTGGCTCCGGCTCGGGGCTCGGGCTCCGGGCGGGGGCTGAGCTCAGGATCGGCGATAGCCGGGGCTGCGGACGTGCGCTGCGGAGCCGAGGCCGGGCCGGAGCTGCGGCTAAATCGCTGTGGCAGGGACAGCGGCGACGGCGGCGGCGGCGCGGGGGTTGGCGCGGCCGCGGCGCGGGGACCATGCTCCCTTCTGGCTCGCTCCTCTCCGGGTACCGTCTGCTTTAGCTGCGAGGGAGGCGGGCTTCGGCGCGCAGCCAGGGGCGGGCGGAGCCAATCACGGGCGCCCGAGTAGGCGGGGGCGGAGGGTGGGGGAGGCGGGGCGCCCCCGGCCCGGCTCAGCGCTCGGCTCCCGGGGCCCCAGGGATCCCCAGCAGCAGCGCGCCGGGCCCCGGGCTCAGTGCCAGCGGGTGTGTCCATCGTCGGTTCGCCGCCCCCGCCCCCTGCGATGACTCCCGGCTCTCCCGACTCCGTAGCCGCGCCCGGCAGACTCACGGCGCGTGGCCGGGCTGCTGGCCCACGGCCTCCGGGTTCCGAGATCCCAGGGTTGGAGGATCCGGACTGAAGGGATCTTCCCTTCTGCTCTCAACACCTGAGGAAACTGGTGGAAAGTTTGAGAAAGAGAAGTCCAATCGTCTTTCCGCTTCCGCCCTCCCTATGACACTCCAGCCACGAGAAGGAGCAGGAAATGTCCACATCTCTGAAGGACCACCACGAATCCTGTCAATCCTGTTTCCTTGCATCTGCCCTGACTCCTGAGCACATGAGAACTTTCCTGTTTTCACAGACCTCCCTGGGTTGTTCAGACCACACAGGCCTGTCTGCCTTCTCTGACACTCCAGATGCAGCAGCCAGCCAGCCTTCCCAAGGTCCACACTGCTGAATCTTCCCCTGTCCCTGTGCATGCTGTCTACGCAGACCCTACCTGGAACACTAAGAGGAAACTTTGGCTGGAGACCTGTGGCTACCCAGTGTGGGCTTTTTCATCTCGCCAGAACACTTCCTTTTCTGTGCTTGTCTTCCTTGGCTTGCTAACCCTGCAGGTCTGTTTCTTATTCCCAGCCTCCCCCGAGCCGCCCCCCTCACGCAACCCCCACCACCTGTTTTGAGATTCAGAGGAAAAGCCAGTGACTCAGTTCCCCTCCATCCTCCTGGCCAGTCTGAAGGTCACGGTTAGTGGGTTCATTTTCCTCCCTTCATTTCTCCCCACCTATAATCCCCCCTCCAGGAAAATACTCTGAGGCCTAACGTCTGGTTAGAAATTGGGGGTGGGTGACCTGTAATAGTGGAGAGACATAGTTGGTTCTTAGGCCTGTGGATCCACCCCTGTCTACGAGGGAAGACCTAGGGCTTGTCAGTGGTCCTTCCTCTCAGAGGCCTCCTATGATGTCAGATCCACAGCTCTGCTGTCTTGGCTGTAAACTCAGTGCAGGGGTTGTATATCCTTTAAAATCTTGTAGAAAGCACAGTGTAGTGTCATCTCTGATAAATAATAATAGTAAAAAAACTACTGAGGGCAGCAGGAGAACTGTCAGCAAAGAAGGAAGACACTAGGGAGATGGGCCATTGGTGTTAGAGTAACTGCATTTCCTGGAATAAATATCAGATGAAGTTTTGGTGTAAGAAGGCTTGAAAGGCTTGGGTTGGGAGTATAGAGTGCTTGCATCCCAGAGGAATCTACTCTCATGACAGGACATCCAAGACAGCTAGTGTGACAGTAAGGCAGTGATAGAAAGAGACAGTGTGGGAGTTGAGGGAAAACAGCTCCTAGAGGTCCTCAAACTACACCTGAAGGTGAATGGTAGGTATGGTTTGAATGCTAAGTTGTTGAGATGGTAAATGAGGTGCTAGAGGAGCCTAAATAGAGAGAAGAGAGCGGGATCACTTGGGATTTACAATAGATACTTAGAAAATATCCCAGGAAACTCAATGCAAAGAGAAGGAGAAGGAAGCCATGGACCTTCAGTTGTGTGGGAAGCCGTCCTCTGAGACGATCTGTGTGTGCACGCCAACAGTGAACATTACAGGACTCCACAGGCTGCATGCTGAGCACTTTCCTGTGTAGTAGCTGTATGCATTGCCAAATGAGGCCAAGGTTTGTAGGGTCTGGAATAGGTTGAAATCTGGCAACTTGGACATGTGTAGTTTCTGACCAATTGCTTTGAACGATCCTCAAGTGAATGAAGACACAGTGCACTCCAGGAATCCTTCCTGGGCTCTCTAGGTGAGCCTAGAAGAATCCTCCCAGTTGCCTTGCTGGGCATTATCATAGAAGAGAGGCAGACTGGAGCAATACCGAGGGTGCAGGGTTGAGAGTGTTGCAAAATCTCCAGGTTTGCTGCTTGATAACTGCTTACGAAGGGGTTGAAATGTCTGGGAAAAGAGATGAGCTGCAGAGATTAGAATCACAGAGGGTGTGTCCACCATATCCTCTTTCCACCTGAGCTGGTATGCAAATAGGATTTCGAAAAACCACGTTTTCTTTTATGGAACTATATCGGCTGTGAGCTATTTTGTGAAGCTCACTGTTTATACAAAGGTCTGCCCTTGTGCTGGTTAGGGTCTTGTTGTTGATTTGATGCAAGCTAGACATTTGGTAAGAGGGAGCCTTGATTGAGAAAATACTTCTACCTACATGGCCAGTAGGAAAGTCTGTGGCTTGTCACATGTGGCAAGTGTCCCTAGAGAGTCCAGGAGAGACTATTGGTTAATGTGCAGCCTCAATTACAGTGGAGACCCATGCAGGATATGGGAGATGCCAGAACCCTGGGTTAACCTCCAAGGCATTTGTGGAATAGACTGTCTTGAGTCTAGGAAAAAAGCTATGTTTGCTGTGGGTGGCAGAGCTGGAGAGGCATGTCTACCCGGTCGTTTGGAGCCCAGAAGGTTGTGAGTTCAAGATATTAGGTTGGACACTGTGTTATTTACAGTGTTAGAGTTTGGTTTTGTTTTGCTTTGATGGTGTACCCTGGCCTTCCTTCTTGGAGTAAAAAAGTATTTAAAGCTGTTTGTTTGTTTATTTTATAGGCATACACAATTGAGAGGCTGTGGACTTCAAAAGAGAACTTAGACTTTTAAAATGTTAAAAATTAAAAAATGCTTATACTGAATTGTATATTGTGATATTAACAAGAGATTTGGGGATAAACCAAAGGAAAGGTTATTGGTTTAATAGAGATGTGTGTGTTGCAGATTGACAAGAGATCATTGTGCTGTTATTTTTATTTATTTATTTATTTATTTATTTATTTATTTATTTATTGTTCTTGTTCTTTCCAACTTGACACAAGCCAGAGTCATTTGGGAAGAAGGACCCTTATCTGACAAGATGCCTCCGTGAGACTGGCTTGCAGGCAAATCTGTGTTGCACTTTCTTGATTGATAATTAATGTGGGAGGGTGATGCTATCCCTGGGCTAGTGGTCTGAGGAAGCCATGGAGAACAAGCCAATAGCAGCAATCCTAGCTAGGCTTTTCAGTTTCTCCCTTTAGGTTCCTGCCTTGAGTTCTTGGCCTGATTTCATGGTCTGCAGTGACTTTGAAACCTGGTGAGAATTGTTACCTTTCCTCCCCAGTTGCTTTTGGCTATGGTGTTTATCACATCAATAGAAAGCAGACTAGAACAGCTCTGGACTACTCATGAGCTCCATTTCATCTGGGTCATTGTAGTTCATTCCACCATTCCTGCTGCACCCAGCGACTTGGGTCCATATTGTGTGGGGGATCTCTTACCTGCTTTCATAGACCTCACTCATGTCTAGATCTCTTCTGAGTTGTTCACTCTGGTTGTTTTGTGTTTCCCGGGGCAAAGCTCCACATTTGGCATGGATCTCTCTGCTTGCTACTTGGGAATTGTTGGTTTGCATGTGCACAGGGACCTCCCTGGCCATAGTTGAAGATTTATCCATTGGCTCCTCCAGATGCATTCCCATAGCCAGCCCTCCCTGTGCTGAGTCACAAGTTGGATTCTAGGATCAGGATTAATATGCATTCATCAAGTGGGAGGCTTAGGAAAGAATGGGCTCATAATACATGGGAAAGTACACTGGAACACTCAGAATATCCATTTCCTACTCAGAGCCAATGGCATTCTTTTTGCAGCCAAGCAGACAAGGGTTTTGTGCTGGAAAGTCCCTGCTCTTATCTATAGGAAGCCACCATCAGGATTACCAGGGAGTCACATATACTTTCTGTGCCAGGATGGACTTCCCCCTTTATTTGTGTCTATAGCAACAGCCTGGGCAGTGTAATCACTTACTTGATGGCTACTGCATGCTGAGTACCATACCAGTGTCTCCTATTAATGATACCTTGTCAGTCATCACAGCCACCTGTGGAATTGATATCAACTGCCGAAGTCCAGTGAGGGTAAGATGAGCTCCTGCAGTCACACAGCAAGCAGGTAACAGAGCTGGAATTTCAGTGGGCTTACTTCCAAAGCCATTGTGGGTTTTTTTCCCCACTCCAGTGAAAACACTAATGCAATTTCTTTTGCTGTTAGCCCAGCATCTTCCCTTGCAGTGGACACTGGATGCTGATTTTTGCCTTTATTCATAGTCAGTTCTGAACCCAGAACTTGAAACAGTTTTAGAATACAGAGCACTCATGTAGACGAGAGGCAAGTGTCTCTTGATTAGTGAATGCTTGGGTTCCTTCGAAGAGTGGAAGCCTCGTCAGAACCCTCAGGTTTGACAGGACATCTGTCTCCAGCGGTACAGTGGATATAAACAGAGCAGCTGCCAGGCTCTGCTGGCTGGAGCTTGTGATTCTATCACAAACCTCTTTTTCTAATATAGTGCTCTGCTAAAACCACCCCTACTTGGCATCAAAGGCATTAATAAATCCAACCTAACCAACTGTTCTTCTAGTGGCTTAATCAGTCTATAAAAATTGGTTTAGCACCTACTGTGTGTCCTGCAATCCAACCCCATACCATTGATTGAGACAGGAAATGCCAATTGCTGAAGTGTTCTGGGGCTGCCTTACTCTGTAATGGGGTGGCCCCAGGAAGCTGGGGACTATTTAACTGTTTGCTTGTTTGTCATCATTTTGCCCTACTTGTTCTCTCAAAGTCATTAAGGCAACTAAATAAAATTTTTGACTTGTTCTTGACGAGGGTTAAGGGTTAAAATAGCAAGTGTAAGCAAGAAATACAACTTAGTGTTCAGATGTGGGGGGGGGATCTCCAGATGTGAAGGGGTCACAGATATTCCTAAGAGCAAGGCTGGTCAGGATGGCTTCTTGGAAGGGGCAGGTTCTAGCAGATTTGAGGTAGTAGGAGCATTGGATTGAGGGCCTCATTCCAAAGACAGTTTCTGAACTCATTGCTCAAAGCCACTGGGAGGGGGTGAAAATGAAAGTGTAATTCCTCTGTTGCTTAAATGAGTGAAATATTAGATTCTAAGGCTCAGAATGGAGCTGGTGCTGTCTTTTTTGGGGGATTCTTAATGGCAAGGATTCAGCTCCTTTTTTTAGTACCACTTGTTTGCAGGTGGCAGGAGTGCTAATTAAACAGAGCCACTAACAATTTTCCTGGGTGGCTCTGACTCCCAAACTGGCAGGAGACATAGTCTGTGTTTCTGAGATCAGCTTCACTCCCCATTGATGCCGTGACGCATCCACGGGGGAGAGGGGGAGGCAGTGGAGTGGAGGGTTGCTGCTCAGAACATAGTTATTGGTTAATGAATTATTTATAATGATCAAACTTCAACTTTACTTTTCAATGTTTAAGAAGAGGGCAGTGTTTGTGAGAGAGTGTAAAAATAAAACCCAAATGATTGGTAGGATTGGGAAGGGAAATTTAATTGCATTTTAGAGGATTCTTTTACTCACTGAAGCCTGTTCAGTAAGGATAAAATTCAGGAGTCTTTTGAGAGAGGATTGAGCCCCCAATGGCTCCTGACATTTCTGAGCTGTTTTTTAAGAATAAAGAGGCAATGAGCTTGCCTGACCCCTGCTGTGTTCCGGAGTCCATTGATGCCACTGTTTGTCAACTCCCTCTGGGTTTTTGGCAGGGCTGAAGGCTGGGATCATGTCATGACTGGTCATTCTGAAGCCCAGAATTAGAACAGAGGCAGAATAGCGGCCTCTTATCTAGACCAGGGACCCAGATTGTTCTTGTTTTATGGATCCACTTATTTATTACTTTTTGACAATTTAATGCATGTGCATAAAATAATTGGATCATTTTTATCCTTCATTCCCCTCTCTCATTCTCTTCCCTTCCACTCCTTCTTTCCAAGTGTCCCTCCTTTTTTCATGTCTTTTGTTTGTTTGTTTTGATTTTAGCAACCCGCTGGGTTTAATTAGGGTTGTTTGCAAGAGTATGGGTGGGAGGTCATTTCCTGGAGCATGGCTAACTAAGTAGTGGCTACAGCACTGAAGAAAATTACTCACACTCCCCTCCCCCTAGGAACCATTAATTGCCAATTCTGTGAGGTGTAGGGCCCCATGAGCATTCCCCATTTATTCTGGAGTGTTAACAGGCCCCATCTTGTGTGGGTCTTATGCAGGTAACCACAGCTATTGGGAGTTATCAAGGCAATAGTTGTGTCATGTCAGAAGACAGTTAACATCAGTCTTTCCCATCTTTGGGCTCTTGTGGTCTCTTTGCTCCCTTTATTTAGTAAACAAAGCAATGGTTCTCAACCTTCCTGATGCTGCAACCATTTAATACAGTTCCTCATGTGGTGGTGACCCCCCAACCATAAAATTATTTTCATTGCTATTTCATAACTGTAATTTTGCTACTGTTATGAATAATAATATTAATATCTACTATGCAACCCCCGTGAAAGGGTCGAGACCCACCACTGCTTTCCTGCCATGTTCCCTGGTCTTCACTGGGATTCAGGCTACCTGACTGTATGCCAAAGTCTCTATGTACCTTGGAGGAATAACAGGCAGAGGCAAGGGGATCTTGTGTGCAGCATTAGGCAGTGAATCTCATTTCTATCAGCCATTTAACAAACAGAGCCTGAACCAAGACTTTGTCTAAAGACTTTCTGTTTTTCTACACTCCCAAAACAGAGGTATCCTGTGGCATATATACAAGTAACAGGCAGTCCTTCCTCCAGGGAATGCATCCTTTATATTACCCCGCAAATGGAAAGCCTGAGAATGAGATGCCTAATAGTCAATGGAGTCTTGAGATAATCTGTGTTTGCAGTGTCAAGCACCTAATAGTTTCGGGTGCTCCGGGATCCATTGGAATGTGTAAATTTTCACTTCGTCTTCATATTGATTTCCATCAGCATTTCTGAAGCTGTGCGCTTTCTGTACAATGGAACCTAGGAGGAAGAATTCCTGAGTCCATGGCCAGTGGAAAGATGAACGCCAACATTGTACAGAGGCTCCAGTCTTGAAGCAAGGATGGCGAAGGTAAGAAAAGAGATGACTGATGTAGCTCCAATAAAGGCCATTGAGTGTCCACTGCATCTTACCAAGTATCCTAAAAATAGCCCCAAGTCTGCGATCCAAACCACCATCTGGTCTAAGAGTACCTTGCTGTAAGAAAACATGAGATGCGAATTCTAAATAGTGAAGGACAAGACTCCACCGGCTTGCATCCCCAGAGGATGAATGGGCTTTCCTTACTAAGGTAGCTCTTCTCTTGGATGCTTAATCGGTGGCTATTTTACTGAAAATTCTGCTCACGTACAACTGCTCAGAAACACATTATTTTTATTTATTTAAGACTTATCACTTACCAACTTCGGAGAGGTCCGAAGCAACGCACAGGTTAAAACACACAGTGAAAGGAGGTCTTCAAGAGTGAAGCAGAGGAGATGGCACCTAAAAGGAAGAGATGGGGAAAAAGCCTCAGGCCAAAGTATAAAAAGCACTGCAATTAGGCTGCAGGGAAATACAGGGCAGCCGTACCACATCATCTGATTATACAAAGGAAGATGCATTTTTTTTTATCATGTCATAAAATGCTTGGAGTGGAAACTGCTTAAACAGGATACCATTGTCACTGAAAGAATGGGGTGTTCTTGAGATGAAAAGGTTTCAGCCCTAGCATTCTGGAAAAAAAAGTGCCATGCTACCACAGCCCCTACCTTCATGCTCTTCGTGATGCTCGAAGCTTTGAACAATATTTACCAGAGAATTTTCATTAAAAGACCCAGATCCTGTGTAGGTCGTTTTGTTGAATCAAGGAAAGGGGCAAATGGGATGCACTTTCTGTGCACCTTCCTAGACAGCAGCAAGTATCTTCTCACTGGCCTCCAACCCCTCAAAAATGCCAATATAGTTTCAGACAATCTTGAGAGTTCTGGGTGGTATAAAAGTTTCGTAGGAAACAATTAGAATTTAAACATGAAAATAGATTGGAATTAGAACAGCTTGGACATAAGGCTCAAAAATTGAATATCGTTTGGGATTGGGGATCTTTGTATGCCGACCTACAGGATAAATCCAACTCAACAGAACTTAAGATTTCAAAATGGTGGCAGCGAGAATGTCATAATTATGACCGAGACTGTGTTTATTGGGAATAAAGAGTGACATGTCGTAGTACATGTGTATGTATTGTTCAAAGACAGCAGTGCTGTGAGTTCAGGTGAAAGCATATCAAATAAAGATGTACCAGTGATGAAAATGCCAATAACAGCAGACATTCACTTAGTACTTACTATATGTCAGACTCTGTTCAAAACTCTTTTTTCGTTCCTCCTTTTTAAATGTTAAATTGTTTTTCTTAATCCTTACGTCAAAAGATGTAGAAATCAATGAACCCCGAGTGTAAAATTTTCAGTGCTGACACACAGAGAGAAGGGAGATAGCTTGATATATATTACCAGGGAATCTGAGCCATCAAATAGGTGGAGGGAGTGGTTGGTTCCTTGTAGACACAAGTCTCAAACCCCCAAATGAAAGTTGAACTGTACCTTGCCCCAGATAAACTCGAGGTGTTCTTACCTGATGGTTGCACATCTGGTGCTGATGAAATCTGCTCTATAGTTTGGAAGTTAATATGAAGTGAATGTAAGAGATTCAGTTGTATTAGGCATCACCCAAATTTCTTAAAATAGCAAACATTTACTGTCTTCCACAATGCCAGGAGTCCTGAACATGGCTGGTGGTTTGGGTCTTAGGAATACTTATAAAGTTGCAGTTAGATATCAGCTAGAGTTACAGAATCAGCATTCCTGAAATCCAGGAAGTACACTGTTCCGAGTATACTGTTCCACTCACAGGCCTCTAAGAAAGTTGAGGTATCCATCCCCCAGGATGATATGCAGAGTTTCCCAACTCTTTTCTTCATTTATTTATTTTATGTATGAATGTGTGTGCATGCACTTTGTGTCTGTATGAGTGTCCACATGCCATGACACAGTTCTGGAAGTTAGAAGAGAGTCACTTCTCTTCTCCTACCATGTGGGTTCCAAGGATTAAAGTCGGGTCAATGAGCTTTAGACACTGAGCAGGGATTCTGAACTCTTAAGGTTGGACAAAGGATTCATTTCCAAGTTCATGCATGAGACTGTTAGCTGTAGGCTTTAGGTCCTTGTTGATGAGTATGTCTTTACATGGCTACTTCAAGATGTGGAATTGTGCTTGTGCCTCTCTGTGTGTGAGAGAGAGGTGGGGGAGGGGAGAAAGAGAGAGGGGGGAGGAAGGAGAGAGAGAGGGAGATTTTGAATATCTTCAAAAAATGAGGGAATATTAGACTTGAAAATGAAGACGGCTCAAGAAGGCAGGGGTTACCTTAGCAGAATTCTTAATATGTAATTACCGAGTTGGAATGCCTGTTGTTGCAATCATAATGGCTCATGGGGAAGGTCACCTTTGGGTAAAGTGGAAAGGGGGAAGACGGAGCATAAATACAACAGAGTCACATAAACCTTTGCTAATTAGGTTAATCAAGGCAGCAAAATTGTAAGTACAATGAAAAGCTCTTCTTATTTGGCACGGGCAGCAAATTAAAAAAAAAAAAAAAAAAAAAAAAAAACAGGAACAGTAAGTGATTGCAGAAAGTTGTCTAACGGGAAGGATTTCTGCAGACCAAACTCTTCCTGAGTGCCACCATGTACCAGGCAAGGTGCCAGGTTCCGAGGATACAGAGATAATCAAGAAAAGGACACTGCCCTTGAGGATCTCCCTGTCTAATGGGATAGCAAACCTAAATGAATGCTGCTCAGCGTGATCAATTCCTCAATGAGACGCAGTCCGGGGAGAACAGGGAGAAGGACGGCCTCGTCAGCGCCCCCTAGGGGCGGGTGAGTCATGGAAGACCGACTTTGCCCAGGAGTCTTGGAGAGTAGCAATTTACCAAGCAGACAGAAGGAGGGAAGAAAACAAGTCACCCAATATGCCGGTGGAGCAGCACACTTGAGCAAGGGGAAGCTGCCGGTGCTTTATATGGCTACAGCAAGTCAGTCTCGGTAATCTGAGAGGAACATGGAGGCCACTTTGCAAAGAACCCTGGGGACCTTAACAGAGTTCATAATAGGCAAAGCAGAGTTGTACAAAGCATGGCCCACAGAAGAATCAAGTGGGAATCCTGAGAATACATACTCCTAAGTCTAACCACTCATCCACTTTGGCCTATTCACCATAATTCTCTTCCTGTATTACACTACACCCCCCAGCCTCCTTTGCAGCCAGACTACATTTCCCATCATCCTTTGCAGCTATGTTACGCTTTTTCCTATAATTTCCTTTACAGTAAGGTGTACTCATGTGACTGAAGTCTAGCCAATGGCAGACAAGTAGGAGAAACCTGTGCCATCTCCTGATCTGATCTATTAAAATTTGGCCTTCTCCTTCTCCATTTACTTTTTTCTCTTTTCTGTGGTCTCGTAGACAAAAACAGGTGCCTTAGAAGTTCAGTGCTGAAGAATTACAGATCATCAAACTTGAAGAAACCTTTGGAGGTGGCTGCCCACAGATCTAGGACATTCATTTGGGTATTCTATGAGAATGAAAAATAGATTCTATTAGTGAGCTACCATGCACACTGGCACGCGTTGTATTTTTTTTCCTTGTTGTGCAATTTGTACATTTTTTCTTTAAATTAGAAACTAGCTTCTTTTACATGCCAATCTCAGTTCCCTCTCCCTCCCGTTCTCCCCTACCCCCCACCAACCCCTATCCCAGCCCCTTTCTGCTCCCCAGGGAGGGTGAGGCCTTCCATGGGGATCTTCAAAGTCTGTCATATCATTTGGAGCAGGGCCTAGGCCCTCCCCGGTGTGTCTAGGCTGAGAGAGTATCCTTCTATGTGGAGAGGGCTCCACTGGAATGAGTTTTCACGTCTACTCTTCCCTTAACACAGCAATTGACTCAACTTCTGAGAAGAGATTTGGAGATATATATATATAATATATATATATATATATATATATATATAATATATATTCCAGGAGAGTTTGAGAATCAGTGCTGGAGGGTAAAGCAGACCCGACCCAAGCCCTTGCAGATTTATAGTAGACCAATTAACACAATGCTATTGGCCTTGTAGGATGGAGAGGAGAGAGAGGAATCTTGCCTCCTTATCTTTGCCAAAAAGAACAATCTGACTGAAAAAGAAAAGAGAACTTTGGTGAAGGGAAAAATTGAAGTTTGAGATGAGTAAAGATATTCTAAGAGCACCAAGCTGCTGTAATTGAGCTGAAACCTCTTGGGCAGGACAAATTACACTCTGGGGAGTAGAGAGAGCTCACTCCTGAAGATGTAGTATAGATCTTCCACTGGTAATGGTTAAGCAAAGAAGAGACTGAAAGAAACTGCAGTGCTAGAGGTGGCAAAACAGCTCTGCTTTTTAAAAATGGGGAAAGAGCACAGAAGCAAGTTTCTCCTATCCATCCTCATTAGATTCCCTGATCAGATTATTGATGATGATTCATGAGCATATGAAAAAAAATAGAGAGCAGAACGCTCTAGACAGCAAAAGCAAAACCCCAACAAAGTAGCCATATTCCCAGTTTTGTGGTAGTCTGTACTGTAACCATGTACTGGTTAGTCTTTTTTGCTAACATGACACAAGCTAAGGTCATATGTGAAGAGAGAACTTCAACTGAGAAAAGTGCTGCACCGTGGGCAAGATTTGATTAATGGTTGATTGGGGAAATTCCAGGAAACTGTAGGCAGTGACACCCCTGGGCAAGTGGTCCTAGGTTATATGAAAAAAATCAGCCCGAGCAAGCCATGGGGAGCAAGCCAGCAAGCAGTACTACCTCCAGGTTCCTGTCCTGCTTGAGATCTTGCCTTGGCTTCCCTCAATGGAGGACTATGATAGGGAAGTATAAGCTAAATAAGCCCTTTCCTTCCCAAGTTGCTTTTGTTCATGGTGTTTTAATCACATCACTAGAAAACAAACAAAGCTTCCTAGATTAATATGTCAGGGAGCTGTTTTAGCTAGGTAGACACTAAGTGTACCAAGGCTGGATATTTATTAGGGTATCTCATGGTGAATTTGTGCACAAGATGAAGTACGGTGGGTCTTCCACACATGTGAGCAGAACAAATTGAGGATCATAACTATTGGGGGAAAATTGCATCTATGTTGGACATGAGTATAAAAATGGTTTTGGTCATTATTCCCTAAACACTATCACACAGTGACATCTCATTTACATTGGATTAGGTATTATAAGTGATGTAGAGATGATATACCACACATAGGGACTGTTCATAGAAGGCATTCAGCCTTGCCACTTTACATAAGGGATTTGAGCATCCTTGGGTTTTGTATTTGCGAGGTCCTAGAATACTTCCCAGGACAGCAGCAAACAACAACTGTAATTTTAACTGCATACCAGAATACCCAGTAGGCAGATTTAGTTGTTTTATGGCCATACTCAAATATGCTGACCAATGCCACTGTAAAAAAATGCATTTGACATCCTTACTAGCACTACAGACAATAACTTATTTTATACTTAACAGAATTTGAGATGAAATGCAGAAAATACTTTTATTGACACAATAAGGCCCAAAGAACATACTAGAATACTAAGCTAAATCTAATGGTACGAGATGTGACGAAGAAATGATAACGTTAGACATCTAAGCCTTAAAGAGTCCCCTGTGAGGTCAGGGCGAGAACCGTCAGCTACCATACAAGAGATTACAGCACATGACATCATGGTGTCAGTCGGCCATGTTGTTTAGCTGCTCCAATCATAAAGCTGTTGTAGGTTGGATTGAGGGATGCCTGATGGAGGAGCTCTCTAGGTTCACTGGGACTCATACCCTATGTGGAATTTAGTTATGACTTCCCTTTTATAAGATGTTTAAGATATCCAGAGAATGCCTACCAGAATTTACCTGGTAGAGATATGTTGGTGGGTATCAGAACATTTTCATTTGAAAAGTATCTAAAGAACTGAGAAAAGAAAGTCCAATGCCCAGGAAATGCAGAGGTTATGTGAAGCCTCTGGGGTCACCTGAGACCTGTACATACTTACCTGAAGGGGTGGCAGAAGCAACAGGGCTTAGGAAAATGGCCTGGTGGGCAATTGTGGTGCCTCTGAGAATGGATGGGCTGTCCATAGAGAAAGCAAGAGTAGATGGTCCCTTTGTGTGATGACTTAGAAGAAAAGAATGACGGGCATCCTTATAGACATTGGTAGTTGTTGCTACTGGCCACTATTTCTAAGGACTTAAAGTATGCCTGATATTAGCTGAAGCAGACTCAAACACTCGGCCTGGTTTTCTTGTGTGGTATGGCAAATAACCACAGGACCATTGGCTTGAACACTGCAAATGTATTATCTTGTATGGGAAATCTACACTTAGAGCATCAACTGGACTGCTCCTTCAGCATACTCCAGGGCCGAGTCCTTTCTCTTGCTTTTCAAGCTGCAAGGGTCTACCCTGCAATCAGTGGCTCCTGGCCCTTCCTCTGTCTTCCACGGTCGTAGCAACACAGGTCAAGGTTTTGCCTTCTCTGGTTTTTACCTTCCTGCCTTCACTCAGATGGACTCTTGGTATTGTATAGGTCCATCTGGATAGTCACAAGTTACCATTAAATTTCAAGGCCTTGAACCATATCTGTATAGTTCTTTTCTCGTGTAAAGTAAGATGGTCACAGCTTTGGGAGAATTCAGGATTAACATGATGATTTAGAGAGACATTAGTTTGTGTACCCCAGCCCTTTTGTATATTGATTCTTTTTTCACTTGAGCTCTCATTGCCTTTGAGGGTTGGGCATCGTTTCCATTCAAACAGAGAGAAACAGCCTGGGAAAGGTAAATGGATCCACAGCAGTGCCATGCTCAGGTGTGGCTGGGACTTGAACCTGATTCTAGCCCAGTGTCAGCCTGGAACCACTGAGTTGTATCTCTGTGTTAGCTTGTGCTCAGCCACACATTTCAAGCATTAACAATGATTTCTTTAATAGTGTTAATTTACTCGTGACATTATTGTGGCTTATTTTTCTAAACTGTAACGTTAAGTCAGGCATGTCTGGCTAATATTAAATTCAACTGTTCTTCTCTTGCTATCTCCTTAGCATCTGCAGCTAGCAACTTCTTCCCTTCCTGGGTTTTGTCACCTTGGGTCTTCTCAGACACAGGAGCTTGGAACAGTGTTATTTTCCGAGTTAGGATCTGACAGTCTTTTCAGACTAAAGGTTACACAGCTGCAAACATTTGTTTTCAACCACAAGTAACAGAGTTATCAGGGAGAGCATGCAAGGATTCCAGAAGTGCTGGTTAAAAGCCCTGCAGTTCTTCAGGGCAGCCGAAGCTGCAATGTTGGCACCACATGCTGGATTGGGCAATGTCTAAGCACTGCATTCAGGGGAAGGCCCTGCTTTTCTTGCACAGGCACTCAGGCCCTGCAGAGTGGGCAGTGAACAAGTGTCCTGCTCAGGCTCCCTGTTCTGGGACATTTGCTCCCACATCTGAACATCGGTGGCCAGGTTTACCCCCATGCAAAGCAAGGAAAGATAATCAAGTGAGGGCCCCATTCTACAGATGAGATCCTGAGGCTCAAACACTGATTGTTTGCACAACCAATTCAGGGTAGAGAATGAGGCAAGTTTAGGGTTATGGGTTCTAGTCTGTCCCTGGGACAGAGAGTGTGTCATATTTTTTTCTCTGGTCTTCTTTAAGCATGTTTTTCTTTTTCTTTTTCTTTTTTTTTTTTAACTACCTGTGCCTACAGCCTAGATCTGTGTATGTTGTGCTATATTGGACCCTGGAACAAAGAAGAATTGCATGTGGACTGTGACTAAGTTGGATGCAGAGGCCTTGGGCACATACATGGGGTGGGGTCAGAGGCAGGACATCAGGAAGATTCTGCTAGCATCAGGCCAATGAGTGAAAGAGTTCACAGGGCTCAGAGAGGGGCTTGGAGTTGGGAGCTGTGTCCGGACTATGGTAGGAAGGGTGGCTGAGAGGATTCCCGCCCACTGGGTTCAGATCTTGTTCAACTGTGGGCAATACCTGACGGCCTGGGCTCCTCCATTGATGGAGGGCTTCAGAGTCTAGGAAGGAAGGAAAGTAACATTAAAAAAAATACTTAAAAAATTAATGTTAGAAACTGGGCTAGAAGGACAGAAACCACCCTTCCTGGGGATCTATTTTGTGACACACACTGGATACAAGGAAGAATGCAACACATCTCCCTCAGAGAGACCAAACATCACAAGTCAAAGATTACAACCTTAAACAATGTAGGAACCAGACAGGGTGATTTTCAGCGAAGATAAAGAAAGTAGAAGGAGTAGCAAGGAACAGGGAGCACGGAGCCTCTGTTTTTATGCCAGCACTGGGGTGTTAAGGCTATGACAGGACACACACACACACACACACACACACACACACACACACACACACACACACACACACACACACACACCCTCCTGCCACAGCTTGAACCCAGGGCCTCACAAATGCTAGGCAAATGTTCTGCCACTGAGCTTGAGCTACAGGCTGACCTGGAGGTGCTACCTTTAGAACTCGTCTACCAAGAGGACTCCATTTCTTAAAGTTCACACCCTCCTGCTGTGTTCTTGGATGGCTTTATAACCCCTTGGACTGTTGCCTCACAACACACACATGTATAAAATGTATTTAGGTCATAGCCATCCCTCATTTAACCCTTCTAACTCCTTCCTAGATCATCCCTATACCCTTTCTTCCTTCCTCTCTCCTTCTCCCCACCCTGTTCATCTCTCTTTCTGAAACTCCCTGAGTCCAATTAGTGCCTGCCATGTGTGCACAGGTATAGGGCCAGTTATCATGGGCCTAACCCTCGAAAAAAATTGACTCTCACTTTCCAGGGCTAGTGACCCCCCCCTCCCCCAATACTGGAGTGTTGACTGACTTGATCTTGTGTAGGCTCATGCAGGTAACCACAGCTACTGTGAGTTTATTAATGTAACTGTCCTGTCAGGTCTGGTAGACAGTGTTAGGCCTGGTACTGTTGGACCTCTGGCTCTTACAATCTTTATGTCCTTTCTTCTACAATTTCCCCTAAGCCTTGAGCAAGGACAGAGTGTATGTGATATAGCCCACTTAGGGCCGAGCTGCCCACAGTCATTTGTTCTCTGTGCTTTGGCTAGTTGTGAGTTTCTGTGCTAACCACCATCTACCGTAAGAAGCTTCTCCAATGATGCGGGAGAGGGAGCACTACTCTATGTGCATAAGGCTAGGCATTTAGAAGGCAGTTTGAGACTATGTCTGTTTAGCAAAATAGTAGTAGTAAGACGTTCTCCCCTCTGGGACTCTTTAATCTTCCTGTGTGTGGGTCTAACCAGCCTTTTCCTGGTGAACATCGCTCCCTGGAAGGGTCTCATCCCAACAGTCAGCGTATCTGTCATAAGATAGAGGAATGTGAAATAACTTCTAAAAATAGTCAACTTCTTTCCTTTTTTTCTTTTTTTGTTTTTTTGAAACAGGGTTTCTCTGTGTAGCTTTGTAGACCAGGCTGGCCTCGAACTCACAGAGATCCACCTGCCTCTGTCCCCCAAGTGTTGGGATTAAAGGCGTGCGCCACCACTGCCCTGCTCAACTGGTTTTCTTTACAAAATACTTTATTAAGTTACAATTCATAAACCATAAAATACATCCATTTTAAGTATGAAATGAAGTGAATTTTAGTAAATTTATAGAAATGTGCAACTATTCCCACATCCAGTTTCAGAACATTTCAGTTTTCAGAGAGAACAATTTAAGGGCACAATACAGTGGGTGTGGGCTCGCTGGGCCTACTTGAACACACATTCCTGAGAGTGTTGCACCTAGGAAAAAATCTGTCAGTGTATTTTGAGTAGTTACTTCGTAGTAAGTTTTTGGGGGAAGCAAAAGTAAATGGAAGCTGAAGGGAGAAGAATCTGTGTGGTTGAAATCTTAAGAAATCATTATCTATTTTGTGGATCACTTCATTAATAAACATATTATTACAAAAGTAATTATTTTAGAGATGGGAAGTGCCATTAGCCAGTATGATGTTGTTGCCTATTGGGACATATAAGAAGTCTTTTTAATTTGCTCTTTAAAAATCACTTACACCCACAAAACCACTCCAGTCAACGAAGGAAATCTAAGTCTGGGCAAACCTTCGTTACCATGGTAAAAACAGCTTTACCTTTTTTTTTTTTCTTAATTTAATTTATTTATTTCCAGTCAGATTTTCTTCCTTTCCAGAAATCAGCATTTGGGTTCAGGATGTTTTTCTTGAGAAGGGCCCCAATCCCAAGCCTTTGTCAAAGTGGCCACTCACAGCATGGAAGTCAGGGCCTTGGGAGTGAAGGGAACACTGAATTGTGGGTTCTGCTGTGGTTTCTACTGTACACACCCATTTCAGGAAACCCAACAGTCAGCTGGGCTCAATGGTGTAATCTCAGTTATTCAGAAGGTTGAGGAAGGAGAATCACAAGAGGAAGGTCTGACTGGACTACAGAGCAGGTTCAAAGTCAACCTGAACAATTTAGGGAGACCCTACTTCAAACTGAGAAGAAAAACCAGGGCTGGGGATGTATCCCAGTGGTAGAGCACTTGTATAGATAGTATGCTTGAAGCCTTGGATTCAAACACTAGTTCAATGATTTTTGTATTTTGTATCCTGTCAAAACTGAGGAAAATACAAAACGCATAATCTATGTTAGAAAGGCATCCGATGCCCTGGAATTCTGTCCGTGAGGATATGGAGGGGTGGACATTGTCCTCCTGCCTACTTTAATGGGAAGAGACAGGTACCTCAAACTAAGCTTGCATCACAGACTGCTTCTTTTTAAATTAAAAACTCTATTTATCATACAGCAAAAAGGTTTACCGGCTTAGAGGGACAGCTTAATGCATTTTTACACTGTGAACAAACTCACTCAAGGTAGGGAGCAAACATATATCCCAGGACTTCTCTGACAACCCTCCCAGTCATTACCTCCCCAAGCATCTGTTTTCTATCAAAACTGATTATTTTTTGCCCTATAAGTAGAATCACACAGTATGCATTTAAAAAAAATCTGCGTGTTTTCATTTAATCTCAGTGTCTGTCTGGGAAACTCATCATGCTATTCCCTATAACAGTGGTTCTTTGTTTCAGTTTTTCTGAGACAGTTTATATAGTCCTGGCTGACCCGGAACTTGCTAGGCAGTACTTGAACTTGCCATAATCCTTCTGTCTCTGCCTCCTGAGTGCTAGAGTTGTAAGAGTGTGCCACCATGCTGGTAATAGCTCGGTTTTGACATCTTTTTTTCTAATACTGTAGTGGTTTGATGTACAAATGACCCTGTAAACTCATCTGTTTGAACACTAGTCCCCAGCTTTACAGTCCAGCTTTACAGTCCAGCTTTACAGTCCAGCTCCACTATCATCCATTTGTTCTAGGCTTCCTAGGACACAATTCGGCTAGCCACTTCCTGCACCTGCTGCCGTGCCTTCCCCGCCATGATGGACTGTATCCCCTTCTTAAACTATAAGTCCAAATGAACCCTGCCTCCTCCCTTCAGTAGCTTCTTGTCAGTATTAGAAATATCCTCTCCACTTAAATTGCACATTTTATTATTGGCACAAAGCTGTTTGTAATGTTGTCCCATTAACTGTTTACTATTTATGTTTCTAGGGATGAGAACCCTTTCATTATTTTTATTAGTAGTTTGCTTTTTCTCTTTTCGTTGGCATTTCTAGGGACTTGTAGATTTTATTAGTTTTTAAAGAACCACATTTTGACTATGTGGATTGTTTCCCTATTTTATGTTGCCTTTCTAGTTCCTTTTCTGCTCAGATATTTATTATTTATTTCTATCCAATTTATTTGCCTTATATTGGGTGTTCTTTTCTAGCTCCTTGCTTTTCTGTTATTCTTTCCACCTCCCTCAAATATATGTTTAGGAGCAGGGTTCTTTTTGTTTGCTTGTTTTGAGATAGTCTCACTTGGTGGCCCAGGGGTGGTCTAGAGCTCATTATGCATCCTGTATTGGCGACAAACATGATCAGCTTTCTAAACTCGGGATCATACACGTTAGCCACCACACCTGGCTTAAGGGAATCAGTTTTATCTTGTGGGTTTCTTTTTGGTACTTGCCAAACACACAATGTGTAGAGGTCAGACATTGATGTTAGATGTCTTTTTCTATTGCTTTCTACCTTACTTTTTTTTTTTTTTTGACACAGATTCTTTCATTGAACTTGGAGTTTAATCACTGGCTAGACTGGTTGGTCAACAAGCCCCTTGTCTCCACCTGTCCCCTCCTCCCACCTGTCTCCTCCCCTCCTGTCTCCCCTGCTCTGGGCTGAGATCAGAGAGTGGGTACTACTGTACCTGGATTTTACATAGGTACTGCACAGTACTGAGCCCTCTCCCCAGTGCCAAAATGTTGCTTTCTCATTATCATTCAACCCAGAATCCTTTTCCAAAGTCAACTGACATTTCTAATTTTTAATTAAAAAATTAATTAATTAACTAATTTTGAAACATAAATTACTTGGAAGTACTTAGTAATTTTCAAGCATTTGGGGGCTTTAAAAGTATTTCCTATTGATTTCTAGTGTATTTTCTTTCTTGTCAGAGGACATACTTTGAGTTCAGTCCTTTGAAATTTGCTTTGAAATTTCCTTTGTGGGATGTTCCCCACACACTTGAAAAGAATGCAGCCCTATTGTTGTTGAGCTCACCGTTACATATGTCATTGAGGTCAAGTTTGTTTATCATGTCGTTCAAGTCTTTATCTTTCTGGACTTATTGTCTGTAAGTTTTTCTATCAGTCACTGAAGGATGTGTTGGAAATCTTCACCTATGATAATTGATTTGCCTTTCCCTTTGCTTTGCATGTCTTAGATACACGCAGGCTTCAGATGATCCAATCTCCCCGCTGAATTGACTTTTTGTCATTGTGAGCGCTCCTCTTTATCTGCGGGAATACTTTTCGCCTCTTTTGCCTTTTTACTTCACAGTCTTGTTTTGTCTGATATCGGGCAGAGCTAAATCAGCCTTCTCTGGGTTAGTGTCTTTATGGCATATTGTTTTATATCTTTCCACTTCTGAGTTTTTAGACTCTGTGTTTGAAATAACATGTAGCTGGGTTTTCCCCCCCTCTTTCTTTCTTTCTTTCTTTCTTTCTTTCTTTCTTTCTTTCTTTCTTTCTTTCTTTCTTTCTTTCTTTTGTGTGTGCTCTGACAACCTATTTAAATTGGATGTTGATTCCACTTAAATTGAATGAATTCCAGATGTTTTAAGAGTTCACTGTTAGGAATAAAGCGGGTGGGAACCTTGGCAGATTCCATGGAGCTTAGTGAGAAACTTTACTAGAAAGGGAAGTGGGGGTTGGGGGAGGACAGAGAAAAGGGTAAAGAGATGCAGAGACACAGAGACAGAGAGGGGACAGAAGAAAATAGGGAGACCGGTAAAGTCCTGTGGGCCCAATGGGAACTGCAGGAAAGAGAGAGGGAGAAAAAACATCAGTAGGCGGGGTCTTTCTTTTAAAGGGGTATTTTGCACCTGGGCTGACCAGGGTGCTGCCTGAGTGCATTCTGCCAGGTGACAGGGGCCGGCCAGCATAGTCCTTACATTCACTCTATTTCCTTATTTTATATTTTTAAGCTTTGGTGACCACAGGCAGCCCCTAGCTCTCTTTCTTCCTCCTTCCCCATCTCCACTTCTGCCTCCTTCTTTTTCCCCTTCTTCACTATTTTTTTTTAATTTTTTTATTTTTTATTTATTTATTTTTTTTATGTAGAACTGTTTCTTAGCTTCCAGGACCGACCAATAGACTGTGGGTCTGATTTGGGCCTTGCTGATAGTTTGTCAGCCTCTGCTGGAGAGTCATCACATGTCTCAACAGAATTCACCCTTCAATTAATAATTTCATGCTTCTTAAACAATACATGGGCCTTGCAAACCTTAATCCCATTTCCCGACTCTCCTCCTGTTATGCTATTTCGGTCCCGCACCGCACGTTACTTCTTTCCGTATTTAAGAGCCTCCAAGACTTCGCTGTTTTAAATAGTCTGTACTCCATTACCGCTGTTCTCTAGTTTACTATTTTGGCTCTCACTGCAGCTTTCTCCTTCACTATTCAAATTGGGATCATTTCTTTCTTCCCTGAATGATTTCTTTAGTATTCCTTTTAAAAAAATAAAATAAAATAAAATAAAAATATAGTTTAAAGTTTATTCTTAGCTCACAGATGCATATAATGTATTTTGATCGCATCCACACCCCCATGATCCTCTCCTTCGCCCCTCCCAGTTCTGCTAAATGTCTTTTTCCTACTTCAAAGTTTCTAGTTTCCTGTCTGCTGTACCCTCCACTCCCAGTGTGTAAAATGTTGATAACATATTTCTTTGCTTTCTTATTTGCTTGAAAACATTTTTTTTTTAAATGTAATCTTGGGGAGCCTGGAACTGGCTATGTAGACCAGATTTGGCCTCGAACCCATGGAGATCTGCCCACCTCTGCTGTTGAGCGCTGGGATTAAAGGTGTGCTCCACCATGCCCGGCTGTGCTTTTATTAAGGATATTTTCACTGGGTATAAAATTCTGTCCTCTCCTTGTCCCCTGTTCCCTTTGTGTTGGGTAGGAACACTGCTGCCTTCCTGTCTTCTCCCTGTCCCTGTCCCCTCTGTGTGGGTAGGAATACTATTGATCTCTGTCCTCTCCTCTGCCCATTTAGAGGTTTTCCTTTGTCTTTGTTTGGGGCCGGTACTTCCTGCTACATTGTGTCTGTGGATAGTCCTCTCTGCATTTGAGTTTTCTTAGAGCTCCTTGAATTTGTGGATTGACATTGTTCTTGGCCTTTCTTCAAGTACCATGTCTGCACCATTTCCTTCTTCTGCCCTGCTGGATTATTTTCATTCTCTCTCTCTCTCTTTCTCCCTCTCCCCACCTTCCCTCTCTCCCTCTTCCCCTGCTTTCCTCTTCCCCTTCCTCCACCACATTCTCTACCCTCTCATTCCCTTTCTCTCTTCCCATATCTGAATGTACAGATATGCATGTTTTTTCCTTTATCCTCTCCTTCCATCCAGATGTTTTTCTGCTGACCTAATTTCCGGTTTAGAAGCCCTGTCTTCTGCTGTTAAACACATCTACTGAATTGTTAGCTAGTTATTTTTTTCCTCAGCTCCAGAACTCATAATTCTCTTCTCCATCTTCTCATTTTGTTTGGATGAAAAGATTTGTTAATATTAACAAATTAAACTGTTGGTTAATGATAGTCATATCAAGTATTGACAGTACAACTATATGTCTCTTTCCAGTGTATGTTTTTTCTTTTTTTTTGTTTTTGTTTTTGTTTTTGTTTTTTTGTTTTTGTTTTCTGAGACAGGGTTTCTCCGTAGTGCTTTGGAGCCTGTCCTGGAACTTGCTCTGTAGACCAGGCTGGCTTCGAACTCACAGAGATTCCCCTGCCTCTTCCTTCCTAGTGCTGGGATTAAAGGTGTGCACCACCAATGCTGCTTTCATTTTATATCTCTGAGCATGATAGGTAATGCCTTATTGAAAATTAGATACTGTGAATGAAATATTGTTGAGCCTCTGGATGCTGCTTTTGTTCACAGAGGGCTTTCCTTCCTTTTTTTCTTTTCTTTTTCCTAGCAGGATGTGATGATAGATCACCGTTATCCAATCAAGAACTGAGAGATTTTGAGACTAAGTTTCAGGCCTTGTCAAGGATGGGCTGCATCTGGCTTATCCTTTCCCTTGGCTCATAACCCTTCTGTTGTCTCCACTCTAAGTCCGGGTTACTTGCCAGTACCCTTCCTCCTGGTGCGTCCTCAACTTTCTTCCGTCACTTTGAGGTTACTTCTAATTCTGCCTTTCCAGCCTTCAGGAAGCTTCTTGCTGCTTGCTTTCCTGGCTTCCTTCTTTCACATGCAGTGTTCAGGAGTCAGGAGATTCTTTGAGAGGAAATTGAAGGTAGTTGCATGACTTCTTTCTCCAGAGTCAGGGTCCTCTTCGTGGCTATGAACTCTAAGTTTTGTCTGTTGAGACCTGAGTGACTGCTGTGGTTCTAGCCCAATGTTTCCTCACAGTCTCATGACACCTAGTGGGAACTGAGGGGGTGAGGGGGGGAGTTGTGAGGGAAATGGAAGGCTCTTTCCCTGTGCTTCCCTTCTCTCCTGTGTCTTGGTCCCTAAAGTCCTGCTTGCTTTTATGACTCTCTGATGACTCCTAACAGCTGTTTTCTGCAATATATTTAGCTTTTATAGTTGTTCTCTGCAGGACAGTTAACCTGACACAAGCTACTCTGTCATAGACAGAAGGCAAAGTCTCCAGAGATTTATTTTTAAAAGTGGTTTTCAGGACATGTCCTGAGGCCATTGCACATTCAGCTGTATCTCCTGTATCTATTGGACGCAACCCCAGTAGGGGGCTGGCAAGGTCCTTTGGTGTCTTCAGCATCATGGAAACATCTTAGTAAGCACTGCTGAGTGGGATTTGCAAGTAGTGTTTTAAAATTGAGATTGATGTGCCAGGTATGATTATTCTTCACCTTTTCTACAACTCTCTGTGGAGTCCACAGTCTTTTTCTTTGCACTACTGTGAAGCTAGTTTGAAAGGCACGAGCATGAACACACACACACACACACACACACACACACACACACACACACACACACACACACAGAGAGAGAGAGAGCCTCCTTCCTCCTCTGGGGATGTTGGTTTCAGTGTTCTGATTCCTCTTGATCACCACCAAGCCTCTTCCAATCCCTGGCTGTTAGATCTTCATTGGAAATAGGGGTGGTACAATGAGGCACACCCACCAGCTCATTCTGGCTCTGTTTGTAAATCTGTCTTTTATTATTTGGGTAGGAGACACCTTCTGGGACAACAGGACACTTTAATGGGTCTTAGGGTCACAGAGTTCATTCTCTTAAGTTGGTTGTTCTTGTAACACCATGGGTCTGTTATCAGTGGGGAAAGGGGGACATATAACATGCCAATTGATATAGGCAGATTTTTCTATCCCACTTGCCAGCTCCCAAATAACTACACAGAGACTTCTTATTTATTATGAAAGCTCAGCCAATAGCTCAGGCTTGCTTTTAGCTAACTCTTATAACTTAGATTAATCTATTTCTATTAATTTGCTTTCTACCTCCACTCTGTACAGCCCATACTGCTTTCCTGTTTCCTCTACGCCCGGCTGGCAACTCCTCCCTTCTTCCCAGCATCCTTTCTGTCCTGAAAATCTTGCCTAGCTATTGGCTGTTCACCTTTTTATTAAACCAATCTGAGTTCCAAATCTTCACAGTGTACAAAAAGATTATTCCACAGCAAGTGGGGCTCACAGGGACTCCAGTGTGAATGACAGCAAACATCTGGTGCAGCACCAGGTTCCTGAAACTTCCACACCCATGTCTCTTCCAAGTTGTACTAGCAATAGTCTGAGCATTACTAGGTGATCCTGATCCCAGCTCAAGCAATCCTCTGGCTTTTGTTGTTGTTGTTCCTCCAGCCTGAGGGTGGCAGTAGATTTGGAGTGTGTTCATCTCCAGGCATCTGGGGCCTATGCTCTTTCCCCAACTTCTTCATCATGTGTTACAGCCATCAGAACTGTTGAGGATGCTCTGTCTGAGTACTTGGAAGGGCCACTGCTTTCTTGTTTAGATTCTTACTAGCTTAACAGTTAAACACTGTATTTATAACATCTTTTGCTTTCATCCATATGTAATAGAAGCATCCCTGAAACAAATTTGTCTCTATTCCTGTCTCATCTCCCAAGATAAACAGTATAATTTCTTCATCCAACAAATATTTATTGAGACACCAGTAGGTACTCTAGCTGAGTATTGTGTTAAGGGATACAGCTACAAACAAGAAAGGCCCTGTCTGTGGCTTTGTGGCACTCAGAGCTTCGTGGGCAAGACAGCCTTGAATTCCTAGACTAAGGTGTGTCGAAACAGACTGTTAGGAGACAGACAGTGCTGCCTAAGTCAGTCTGTGCAAGGAATATTACACAAAGATGCATCAGTTTAGTCTTCCATAGAGGAGTCCCCCAGCTCATGTTTCTCCTAACACGCTGAGATTCAGCCAAGGGGATGTTACCCGCTTCACGGGGTCATGTATGATGAAATGAGTTGCTAGTAGATAAAGAGACAAATGCCCGGAAACAAACTCATGTCGAAGGTTTATTTTTAAAAGCAGTTCCCAGAGTGCATAGAGACAGCAACTACCAAGGGGCAGGTGAGCAGTAAGTGAGCCTGGAAATGAAGCAAGAAGGCCTACATTCAAAGCTTGGATACAGAAGGTTGCTAGGAGGGCCTCACAGTGGCTGAATTAAAGTTAGATCACTAGAGAGCTTTCCTTGTGGCCAGCTAATAGCCACTCTGACCTGGGAATGATTGGAGGTAGAAGGTTTCTTTCTCCTTTGCTTGGTCAAACTGTCACTTCCTCCAGGAAGGACCGCTGGCATCTAGACTGGGCTGGATCTTCTTGTTACATGTTTCTTGTGCTTCTTCTGTCACCCCATCACTGCCTACTCCTTCTATTCTTTCCTTCTTCCCCTTCCTCTTCCTTTTCCTCTTTGCTAACATCTACTGAGCACCCATCACATTGTGGACCTTGGATAATGGCTTCTTATGACTGAATCTGGGGAGAAGCTGAAATCAAGGGCTTATGTAATTCTTTGACAACTTAAGACCCAAAGATTCTTAGAGGTAGGTGTGTGTGTGTGTGTGTGTGTGTGTGTGTGTGTGTGTGTGTGTGTGAATCTGGGAAAGGGCCCAGATCTCTCTCTTCCTCTTGGTGTTTGCTCTTGAGATGCCAGTGAGTGTCATGCTGAGCCAGCCCTGGTGCTGTGAACCTACCATCCTCTTGCCTTCCTAACAGACCACACTCCTGATCCTCAGTGGCTCTCTCACCTCTTTGGATTTGGATTTCAGCAAATCATTTATTTACATTTTATTCATAATTTTAATCATTCTGCAAACAATATTCTAATAGCATTAAACAATTGCAGAATCTAATAAAAGCCAGCCTTAACCTCATTGGAATCTCATTAAGAGGACGGCTGCTCTTTTTTTTTTTTTTTCTAAATTGTTGAGATTATTTTGCCGGCTTTTGTTTTGTTTGTATTACCCTGGAGATTAGGGGCATAGACGGGATCCTAGGATGTAGTCTCACACAGGAACAATATTTTACTTACTTTGTTGAATTTATGGATGAAGACACTGAAGTCCAGAGAACTGAGGGGGCTTATCCAAAGTCATGTATTAAATTGTGGCAGTTCATAACCAGAGGTGTGACCCATGTCCCTTAGCCCTGCATCTCCCCTGTGATATCTGTGATGTACGTGTGTATCTGTAGCTCCAGCATGGACACTGGTGTGTTGAGAGGTACTGTCTTCAGGAACACTGCAGCGCTAAGGTTCACCTCCAAAATGGTGGGGTAGATTCAGGCAGTGTTTGCTCAGGTTATCATGTTACTTGCCTAAGCTTTCCTATAGTAGTCAAGAGTGTTCCATTCAGTTCCACCTGTCTGGATCAAAGGCCTCCTGTGTTCTGGGCTCTGAGATGGGCAACTCTTTATCTACTGTAAGAAAAATAAAATCCACACTGGAATGACTCACTGAGGTCACAGGTCAAAGGAAAAGAGAATGAAAGAAAGAGAGGGCCCAGGCAGAAAACCTTTTCTTTTTTTTTTTTATGGTTCCATCAACACATGCTGTTGGTATCTCTGTCTCTTGGAAGGAAAGGAAAACCCACTGCTAATATTAATAATTATGCTAGCTTTTGTATGGCACTTTGCAGTTTATGCTGTTTGTACTGTGCTTTTGAATCCATTATCTCTTCTCGTCGTGCGCTGTGGGAGAAGAAGGAGTGGGGGAGCAAGGAAGCCGGCTTCTTTGGGGACTGAGCTATCTATCTTTGCTTCTCTAGGGGTGAAGCCCTCTGAGGTGTGTGGTGCTATCAGAAGTGGGCACTAAATTTACTCTTAGTGAGACTGTATAGTAGAGGATAATGCCTCCCTGTCAGCTGGCTTCCCTTGAGACCCTCAGCGTGTATCTCCACATTAGTTGGGTTGCTATGCTGTTTCCCTGCCTGGGTCTTCACTTCTCCTTGTGCTGATGTGTGGCTGGACTTTGCAGCTGAATCTGCTAAAGTTTGGGTTCCGTCCTCAGCATGTGGCTGATGTTACAACTCTCCTTCTACAAAACTGGAGTGCACTGGGACAAAGCTGCTGTCACCAGTTTTTTTTTTTTTTTTTTTTTTTGCCAGTTTGTAAATCCTGAATTTCCTATGGTGGTGTGTGTCCCTTTGTAATAGGTGGGTGGACTGTTGTAGGTAATGTGAGGATCTGAAATTCAAATCAAATATTGGCGCATACAAGAAAATGAAGCTATAGGAAATTTCCAGAGCTGGCTTTCTTGGGACCATGGGAAAAATGGCAGTGACATCAAAGATGCCTACCATGTCTACCACACTTGCCACTGGGACCAATTAACCAGATTTCCTCTAGTTTAAAAGGCTCCAGAGAACAGATACATCAGTGACAATTCATACCTCCCCCTTTGTTCTGTGACTCCTTCCTCAAGCAGGCTCTTGCTCCCCAACCTCCTCTGCCCACCTTTCCTCAAAAGATGCCTGGGTTTAAGGCATGGCCACACCTTCTGTCTTTAACAGCTCATCTGCTTCACTTACTGTGCTGTCCTTGCTTGTTGCTAGGGCATCCACGTCCAGCTCTTCTGTTGGATTGTTTGTCCACAGCTGATGGAAAACCTGTGGCCTATTTTCTTGCCCGAAGCTGAGCCTGGTGAATGACCTCAAGTTCCTTGGTGTCAGGTAACTTCTCATTCCTATCTGGTACTCAAGACAGGAGAAGGTGAGGAGGTAGTGGTGCCTTTGGCCACATAGAAGACTCCCTTAGCCACTTCTCGTGTACCACACTGGACACCTAGCCCAGCATGCTATTTTTCTAATTTCCCTAGGCTCTGCCTGGGAATCCAGGTGTTCTCAGCTGTGTGCTGGGATTTTCTAGTGAAGCAGTCAGGCCAACTGTCAAGATCTCACGACCCTAGAGGTTCCAAGTGCTAGAAGGACCCGGGAATTCTTTGCCTTTATTCTTCCTCTCCTGCCTCTGCTACCATGGCAAAGACATTCACTTTCACTTTTCAGTTCACCGGGGGCACATCTATGCCACAGTCTGCTTACGTGTTCTGTGACCTTCTTCCATGCCTCCCTCTACTTTCAATAGGCAACAAGCTTTTTAATCTAGAGTAGCAGAAGGGATGCAGGGCAAAGAAAAAAGAAAAAAAAAAACGGTTTAGTGAAATTTAATTTCCAAAATGCAATTTCCCTTTTGTTCCCAATGTCATTTCCCAAATGCCATGGTATTTTGTAATGTCAGTGACAGCATGGATGGAAGAGCCCCTTGGACATGGTCATGTGGTCACCTTTGAGTATGTTTCCTATAGCCCCAGACCTTGCCGGCTGATACATCTCCCTTCCCACATGTTCACAGAAGGCCCACATGTTCACATGTTGCAGCCAAACATCATGAATAACCCAAGGCCACAGACCACCCTTCTACTCACAATTCCTCATGGGCTTAGCCTACTTAATATAGGAACGTCTGCCCCCAAATTGTGCCTGTGAGTATGCTGAATAGAATTTTGACATTATGTAGAAGATTTCACATTTACCATCTTAATTTCTGTGTGTCTCTTTGCATAGTCCAAATGAGAAAATTCTGAAAGTGTCCTCTTCAGATACATTTAAAACAAAACAACAACTTTTTGCTCATTCTGGGTCAAGCCTTCAATAAGCAAACAGCCCCAGAAGTGGTCTCTGCCTTGTAACCTGTCAACTCTTTATGGTCTTTAAAAATAAATATGAATCGTGAGTGGTATAAAAGCAATGGCTTTATAAGAATCTTTATGAGAATTCTAGGGGAGTTTGGCTTTGGGGGCCGGCAGAGAGGATCATGTTTTACTTTGGGATAGAAACACAAATCTGTCAATTTCCTGCTCCCTGTCCCTGGCATTTGTATATGCAGAGCTTAGCATCCGAGGACGCTATGTCTGACAAATTGCATCACTGTGCAGATCAGTGGATTTGAAGGGAGAATCTGGAGTTAGAACAGGACTCATTGTGGCCACTGTGAAGCTCCTGGGGTGAGGGCAGAGTGAACCACAGAATGAAATCAGTTATTAGACCCCCATTTGAATGCAGATTGGTCACTTGCCTTCTGGGCTCCCTTCCTTTGGATATCTACCCAGGCTGATCTTCCTGATGCTTCCCCAAACCCAGCCTCACCTTCCAGTGAAAGGCTGTAGAACTGTCCTAACCTCTTCTCTGATGGTGGGGAGCCACCTTCCATTTTCTGAGTGCATCTTAAAGATATCTTCCAAGTCCAAGTGATCTCTGCTCAGAGCTGTCTCCACTGCCCTGGAAGTTGTCATCTGTGCCCCCCAGAGCAATGTCTACCATTCTGGATGCAGATGGACTGAGCTTCCAGCCCACACAGTGGGCTCCACTGCCCAGTCTTCATAGGACTTGGGCCTTCCCTTCACCTCTAGTGTTCTTTGATTTCCTGATGACTAGGCCATCACATTTCTCTCTTCTCTGTTCTTGTGTCATCCACCTTGGGTCTCGGTCCATTCCTGGCGATCAATACTGACAAGCAGGTGATGGATGGCATCTTCCTTTCCCTCCATAAACTAAAACTCAACTGACACTAGTTCGTTTATATCTGAATCACCCTCATCATTCAAAGACTGATTGGACAAAGCCAAATTGGAACGTGAGCCAGCTAATTCCTTTCTCTCTCCGCTCAGCCTGTGCCTACTGCCCTGCTCCCTCCCATGCAGGGTCCCTGTGGCTGAGAGGAGGCCGAGTCATCCTGCTTGGAGGCAGCAAAGGTATAGTTGCTTTATCCGTGGATGGAGATTCTTGAGATATCTTTTCTTTTCACCCAGATTTCCTTTTGGAATATAATGAAAAGATTGTGGCTGTGTCTCAGAAATATAACAATATACCATCTTTCTTCAGTGAAACCAGGACAAATGATTACTCTTTTGGAAAAGAAGAATTTGGGATTTTTCCATAGCATTTAGAAAATAAAGCACATCTCTTCTGTTACAGGATCAATAATGACAGTGATGATGATGATGGTAGTGGCTGAGAATTGGTTGGACCTGTTTTCTTTGTTGGGATGGAGTATGGACACATGGGATTTTAGCCTCTTGTTTTCTCATTGTCTCAAATGTGTCATTCTGATCTGCACTGCTGGTTAGCCATGGTTGTGTTTCGATAACTTTTCTGTTGCTGTGGTAACCTGTTGAAATGCCATCTAACTATGATAGGACATTTTTTCCCGTGTTGGGGGCTAGCCTACATGCTGTCTGGAGACAGGCCAGCTGCCAAGTCCCCATTTCACTATCATTTGGCCAGTGAATGTGAATGTTTTATGTCTCTTGTATTGAAAGATACTCAAGACTGGAGGAAGAAAAACACTGTGAGATTTGCATTGCATCAAATTGCCAGAGTCCCTTGCTGGCCCCCTCCCCGCCTAAATGGATGGAAGTGGCTTATTGCTTTGGTACCTGAGAGATACAACATAGAAAATGTAGACAAAGCTTCAGAAACTTCGGCCATCTCTCCTGGAGGAAATCTCACCTGTACTCATGCCTAAAAAATGTTTGCTTCATCCAGATTTGCCCCTGCTTCCCATGACCCCCCCCACCTCTACCCACACTCAAGTTCACTCTCCAGGAGGGCTTCCTCTCAAAACTCTAGTCTCTTGCATGTAGCCACCCGCTTGGAGTCTTCACATGATTGCTGCACCAGATCTTAAAACAACCATCTCTTAACAGAACTCTGGATGTCTCTCAAATCATCCCTCCTCCCATCTTTCCACCCAGATGGCTGGTCCTCCACAGGCCAGAATCTAGAGGCCTCCAGAGACCCTTCTGTCCTGCTTCTACCCCATTTCCTCTGGCCCAACAGTGTATTCTGCAGCCAGTCCTTTTGCTAATTTTTTCCTCCTATTTTACTCGATTGCGACCGAGTCTCATGTATCCCAAGTCTGGCCTCAAACTTCCTATTGGAGCTGCAGATGGCCTCCTCCAGCCTCCATCTCCCAAGCGCTGGGATTACAGGTGTATGCTAACAAAGTCCTGTTGATTCCGCTTCCAGAATCTATCTTCTGGTTCATTCTCTACATGGAAGCCTTCTTAAAACGGAAGTTGGACCAGATCACTCACCTCTACAAAACTCACCACTGACTTTCCTGTTACAATTAGAACACATCTGGATTCTCTGTCCAGATCTCTAAGGCTCTCAAGCATCTCTGGGACCCTGTCCTGTGTTTCTTTCCTTCCCCTTCCTTTCCCTCCTCAGTGGATGCCCCCTGTTCTTGGCTATATTACCCCATCTCCCTCTCACTCCTTCTTCTTTGCTGGAGATGGAGCTGAGGGCCTCATGCCTGCTAGGCAAACATCCTTAGCCCTAAACTATATTCTCAATGGGAGAATTCTAATAGCTTCCATCTGTTTGAACACCATGGCCTTCTCTGCAGTGAGTACCATCCTTTCCCTGGCAACATCTCCTTCTTAGATCTGTCTTGGCCACTCCCTGGGAATTTCTGCTCTGCCCACTGTGATAGACCAGACTCAGCTTCCTTGTGAATTCCTTACAGCCCTCCGCATTCTGGAATGACCTGCTTGTCCATTTCTTCATGGCCTGGCTCCCTGCCTGGGTCATGAGAACCATGAGGGCAACACTGCGTGTATCTCCTTCACTGTGCCAAAAACAGTGTCATGAATTGAGCCCATGGGAAGAGACAAGCAGGTGACAGTGACACTTGGGAAGAGGTGCCAAGATTGAGGGAAAACACAAGACAGTTTTGCTGTCCTAATTCTAGAGGTGGCTTCAGCCCCACAGTGGTGACAATGGGCAAGCTTGTCACTTACATTTCTTCTTCTTCTTCTTCTTCTTCTTCTTCTTCTTCTTCTTCTTCTTCTTCTTCTTCTTCTTCTTCTTCTTCTTCTTCTTCTGCCTCAGCTGTTTAAAGATAAACATGGACTCAGTTGTCATGCAAAAATTAGCACAAAGTTTTCTGTTAGAAATAGATGTTATCTGAAAATACTTGATACTCTGTTTAGTACAGAGAAATCCAAAATTAAATACAAATGTCCTGTAACATAGTCTTATATGTTACTATATCCTGACCATTTTTTATGGTAGACTGCCTTTTATTCTTTTTGTTTTTGTGTTTTGTTTGTTTTTTCCAGATAGGGTTTCTCTTTGTAGCTTTGGAGCCTATCCTGGCACTCCCTCTGTAGACCAGGCTGGCCTCAAACTCACAGAGATCTGCCTGCCTCTGCCTCCTGAGTGCTGGGCTTAAAGGCGTGCGCCACCAACACCCAGCCTGCCTCTTATTCTTAGTGGGAGAAAAGGAAACCATCAGTGTGTTCCTAATACCATAAAAATCCTCATTTGATTATTCCTCATTATGTATATTCATTTGGCTCATAATAGCCTAAAGTAGAAATAACCCAATTATATATCAACTGATGAATCCATGAATAATGTGTATATAATATCTAATCCACACAATAAGAGTATCATCTAGCATTTAAAAAATGAAGTGCTGATACATATCACAACACTGGTGGACCCTGAAATGTCCTGAGAAAGAAGCCATATAGCGTACCAGTCTGTGGCCCAGAGTCAGAAGTAGACAGAAAGTAGATAACTCGTAGCCTTGGGCTGTGGAGTTTGGAAGGAATTTGGAGTGATTGCTAATGGATGTGGCATTTCTATTTGGGGTAATGAAAATGTTCTAAAATGGATGGTGGTGATGGATGTTCAACTTTCTGCATATACTAAAAACTACAGAATTATATTTTCAGTGGGTGAATTCTAATGGTATGTGAATTATATTTCAATAAAGCTGTTCAAATTAATTAATTTATTGAATTAAAGTGAGAGAAGCCTGCTTCTCAGATGACAGCATGACTGAACAGGCAGTGAGGGGGGCTTTGTGTTAAACGCCAACTTTGATTAGATGTGGATAATCGATCATCCCCTCCTTTCCCCCTTCCGTCTCACATTGAAATCTTTTGGAACCTTGCCCCTGAGGTGAGCCAGGTGGGGTGGTTATCTTTCAGGAGCTGAACTGAGGTATGGCCAGCAGAGTGGCAAAGGGATGGTCTGTTGCTCAGTAGGCACAGACTGGGCATCCTGGAGGTTCAGATAGGGGAGAAGATGTGTCCAGAAACATCTTTAGTCACAGCAAATATGCTAAAAGAATTCTTTATGTGACTTCAACAGACACTGGCTCTGTGGGTGATGGAGGCACCGAGATGAACAAAAGAACCTCTCTAGGGCTGAGGGTGGGGTGCCCCCTAATCACCTACAGGTGCCAGAAGTCTGGGATATCGGGCCCTTTCCAGGAGAGCTTCCTGGGAAGTTAATGTTGGGTAAATAAAACAAACAAGCAAGCAGACTAGATACTAGGCTTGGTAAAGCAGCTCAGATGTTTTCGTTTGATAGACAGCTCAGTTTGAGGCAGACTGGGCGGTTTTCCTCATTCGTGACTTGCCTGACCAAGGTAGGATAGGGTGAAGTCCTCTCTCAGGCCAGGGGAGCTAGCTGATGAAGCCAGGTTTTGCAAATGTCTGTCTGTCTCCGGGGTAGAACTAGTGGGGTGCCGTAGCTTTTAACAGGCTATGTGGTCTTGGCTGGAGAGCTGCTGAAGACTCTTGTAAGAGACATTTGCCGCTAGAGGGAGCACCGCGACATTCTACATCACAGGCACTGGGCTCTCGGGGCAGCAAAGCTGACTGGACAGAAGAAGCCAGGCTTTGGCGGGGGAGGGGATGTTCTTAAGAAATTAACTGTCTTCACCTTTGCTCTTTCCATTTAAAGATTTCTCAGAAGAAACCGGACCTGAAAAACACTTATGGGGGTGCAGGGTTTGCAGACCCCTTCCCATTTTGTTGGCCTAGAGTTTGGGGTGCCCACTGAGGCCTGTGTAACCCTGGGGGTGCTTACTAGGAAGAGGGAAGACAGAGGAGTAAAGCGAGGCTAGACTGGTGATGGCCTGCCAGTGTTAGAGGACTGACTGGAAAGAGCTCGGAGAACTGGCTGAAGAAAAATGAAAAGGGGGGCTGATTGCACGGTGGGTGGGTGTGGTCCAAGCACCCATGGCTTGTCAGGATGCTCTGATTTAACCTTTTAACAAGTCATTGGGTAAGGGGGATCATGGGATAGATAGAGCATTCCCCTGCTATTATCTATCTATCTATCTATCTATCTATCTATCTATCTATCTATCTATCTAGGCACAATAGGCTCTCCACTCGTTCACTTGTGCTAGCTTCCCCTGGTGGCTGACCCTTCTGGAAGTATGGCTAAGACTGAAATGGTGGTGGGTGTTCAGAGCAAAAGACTTGGTTTTTGGCTATCACTTAGATGGTCACTGTGTTCTTGGACTACATCCTAGCTCTCTTGTGACCCAAGCCCTATTATAACAGCAGGAGGCTCAAAGCCCATCTTCTGCTTCTCACACTGGCTCTTGAATCTGGGAGACAGATCCCTTAGCAGCTACTGAACATAGGCAGCAGGTGTATAAGGGATAGATGCTGGATATGTGCCCGCCCACAGCTCTCGACAGAAGCTTTGGGAAGATGGTACCCCATCTGCAGCAGAGCAGGTCAGAATGGGCCTGCTGAGGCTCCTGTCACTGCCATTGTGAATGTTGGTGATCACCATGGTTACCTGGAGGCTGGGAGCTCTGACAGTTGGAGGCAGAGCAGGAGAAGATGGCCTGGAAACCTCCCTCGATGAATAGGAGATCCTGGACCAGAGAAGATATTTTGCAAGGGTTTAGATGATCCATGAGTCAGGGATCCTTTTCTCACCCTGCTAGGTCTTAGGTCCTAAGACTTAGGAAGGAAAAGAGGGGAAGAGAGGTGCTGGGACTAGCCCTAAGGGAGATCAGAATGAGAGAAGGTGGCTGGTCACAGAGCTTAGAGATTCAATACAGATCCCTGGGGACCCAGAGGAGGGCTTTGGTCCCTTACTCACCATTCCAGCATGAGGCTGTGATTGTCCCCTCCACAAGCAGGATGCTGGCTAGGGATGCAAGACACCTGCACTACCAGTGCTTGCAGACTCCAGTTCCCTTCTAGGTCTTGGTTTTCCAGTCTGCAAAATGGGATGAATGATTAATAAGCCCCTATCTACTTCATGTGAATGAGAAGGATTTCTTAAATGAATGATTTTGTGTACTGAAATGAGCAGACAGAGTCTGAGTCTCTGGAGAAAAGGCCTTATTTATCATCAGCATTAACTCATCAAGCAGAGATTCCATTTAGCGCCTTTGCTGCTTCTCCATTGCTGGGTGACACAAGAGCTCCATCGACTCTGTGAGAACATGGGGCTCTGCTCAGCTGTCCAACTGTAGCTCTGGAAGTTTCTAGAGCCTAAGAGGGGAGGGGGCATTGTGTGAGCACTGAATAGATACTGAGATCAGTGGAGAATAATGGAGCTGGAAACTGAGGCTCTGGTAGGACAGCAGAAGATGGAAGGTTGAGTTTCACAAAAGGCCCTTGGTGAGTGGCAGAAGCTTGGGGAGAGGTAGGGGCGGTGGATCTGGGTGCAGAATTCAGCCCAGGCTAAGAAGACCAGCTTTGAAGCTGACCTTTTGTTCCCCACTGTCATTATGTTCACTCAAAGAGTGAGAAATGGATATACAGAAAAGTAGAATAAAAAAGACATCAAATCAGTTGCATGAACCAAACAGTATTTGAACACATAGATTCTGTGCTGTGCCTAGAATAGAAGCGGATGGATGCACTCAACATGGAAACTTGGAAATACTTGATACCTTTCATCTACTCTATGTAACATGCTCTCTGGTTATAGTACTTTGTAATTTTTGACATATATATATATATATATATATATATATATATATATATATACACTACACTATGCCACATACACGCACACACACATAGACACACACAGGAAACTTGTTTCCCCCTTTTGAAAAATATAGTAGAGCTGATAATAACCAAAATGACAGGAAGTGAATGATATGACCTGAGACCATTCTAAAATGGACAAAAGAGGCGCCAAAGAAAGGCGTAGAGTGACACCAATGTTCTACTACACAGGGTAATCTCCACCTCTGCAAAAGCTGTGTCTGTCCCTCGGTGTGGCTCCTGGTTATGACAGACATTTCCCAGAGTGCCTTGATTTTTGAGGCAGACCATATTCTAACAAAAAACAAAAGACAATTATTAGGGAAGATTATCATGTATGTATGTATGTATGTATGTATGTATGTATGTATGTATGTATGTATCCATTTATCGTCTATAATCCATCCATCTGTCTATACACTATCTATCTATCTATCTATCTATCTATCTATCTATCTATCTATCCATCTATCTATCATCTCTGTATCTACATGTGGTGCATATCTTTATCATCCCTATATGTCTATATCTATCTATATATGTCTGTCTGTTCCCTACCCCATCTATGTCTATCCCTATCCACTGGGCTTCTTAAGGCTCTGTCGTGTCTTCTTGTCTATCCAAGGTCCCTTCTTGTTGTGAGGATAACCTGTAACTATCCTCATCACTTCCTTGGGCCTGTATTATTTGTACTGATAGTTCTTCTTTTGTCTGAATCCTGATTTCTCCTTGGCCAATAGTCTGAACTTTAAGGTCTGTTGATTTCACAGTCCTTTTCATACCCTCCAGCCCACCAAATGGCCAATGATGTTGGTGGTAGTAGTAGTCACAGGGGGAGAAATTAGAAGCATTGCCATCTTTGTATATCCCTGTGTCACCAATGTGCAGGTAAGGCCAGGATGAGAAGCACAGCATAAAGCTGGACCTCCTGGACCGGGCAAGACCATAATCCCATGGCAGCAGCTGTGCATGGCCCACTGAGACAGATGCTCTCATTATGGGATTCCTGAATGTGCACCTTTGCATACATGGTTCTCATCACCTAGCATTTATTCTCAGTCTCTGGGTAGGCTGTCCAGTTGACCCTGAAATCATAGCCCCCGAAGGCTCTGCCTTTCAGTTCTCCTCTCAGACTGTCATATTCTCTCTCTCCTGAGGGTGCTGTTGTTCACCTCTTAAAGTCATGTTTTCTCTTAGTTTATATATAGTCATGGAGCAAATGTGGCTGCCATGTAAGTTCTGGGGGAAAGGTAGGGCTTGCTGGCTAATGGGCTGGATTAATGGGGTCTAATTTATCAGGTTCTTTGGCTAGGCTTTCTCTCCACAAATCCTGCATGGGTACATGTACAGAGATCATGGGTGATATTACTTTGGATCTGGTGATGGCATACCCTTACCTATTTCTAGGGTACCAGTGGCTTCCTATTGTGCACAGAGTAGGTTCTGGGTTCCTTTCACAGCTGACCATATCTATGGACTTCCATTTTGCCATTGTGGTGCTTCCTCTCTGCTCATCCTACCTCAGCTTCTGAATATTCCAGGCTCTTTCCCAAACTAAAGACCCAGTCCTGCTCAGCCAGGCATCCTTGGGTGTCTCATACCCCACCATCCACTTTTCCAGCTTCTCTTCTATGTTTCCCAGTCTCAGACAAGATGTTGCCTCTTTGGAGAAGTCTTCCCTGACCATGGTATCCACTCCTCCATACAAACAAACAAAAAACAAACTGTAGGGAGACACTGTTAACCATGCCTCCTAAGGGTAGCCTTCATGTGAGTGGGCCCCCTAGACCCAGAGGGAAGCAAAGGATGCAATAGTTCATAGATAGTCAGTAGATGGGCACTTGAGCAACATGTGAAGCATGTTCTTACTCTATGACTTAACCTAAGAAAGCCATAACCTGTCACTTTTTGATTGGTGTTTTGGAGCACTGGGCACAGACACAGGCTTTTAGCATAGTAACATATTAATAAAATTACACATGTGTAGGACACAGGTGGCTGGAAATCAGGGCTTTCAGGAAAAAGCCACTCGGAATTATCTTTCTTACTTGGAGCAGAGAAGGTGTTCTAGAGTCCTTTTTGTTGCTGTGATAAAATACTGACAAAGAGCATCTTAGATGGAGAAAGGATTTATTTGCCTTACACTTCTAGGTCATAGTCCACCATGGAGGGGAATTAGGTCAGGACCTTGGAACAGAAACTGTAGAGGGACTCAGCTGGCTTACTCACCGGCTCATGATTAGCTAACTTTATTATATAGCCTAGAACCAATCACCTGTCCAGGGATGATGTCACCCACTGTGGGCTGGGCCCACCTACATAAATTAACAGTTAAGATAACTCCCATAGATATGCCCTCAAGCCAATCTGATTTATGCTTTCCTCTTAGATGACTTTAGGATACATCCAGTTGGCAAGGGTAACTAGGCAGAAGGCTTGGGATCCCTGACAGCTGCCCATAGATGCTGGAGCATTGCCATATTGGAGAAAGAGATGTTGTAGTGTGTGTGTGTAGCAAGTCTCAAGGGAAGTGATTGCTTCCTAAGTGGAGGCAATACTAGGAATTTCCTAGATGACCTTTGATTATCAGATTGAAATGTCTGCCCATCTAAAAATGATTCTGAAATGTCTTTGGAGGGTGGTTTCAACCAGCAGTGGAAAGAAAGTAGGACGAGTGAACAGTTCCATCTCACAGGTTTATTACTTCTTGTTTTTCAGAAACACACTTCCTCCCTCTGGAAACTTTAGCAGACTGACGCATTACTATTATTATTTTTGGTGTGTGTATGTGTATTCATGTGTATGTGTGTGTACACACGTCTGTGTGCATGCATATGGGGGGGGCAGAGGTCAAGCTCAGATATTGTTCCTTAGGAATTGTGTTCTGATGCAGGGCCTCCCACTGGGAGCTGGGCCTCACTGATTAAGCTACACTGGTCAGCTGGTGAGCTCTGGGATCCCCTTGTCTTTGCCCCCCATGATTGGGGCTGCTGATGTATGTATGCCATCATGTCTGGCCTTTTGTGTGGGTGATAGGAATTAGACTCGGGACCCTTTGCTTACACAGCAGAATGAGCTCCTTATCCACAGACTGGGTTATTATTGAGTAACTAACAATAATAATATTTAATAATAAATAGTTATTATTTAGGAGACACTCATGCTCCCCCTTCTTCCTCTCCAGGATGGTATATCCATATTGAGCTTGTACACAGTACATGGAGGTGAGAGTATGCCCGGGCTTGGGCCGCTGCTGTCTGCATTCTTTGGCTTTCCCCCTCATCATGAGATACCTGGATAAGTCACAGCTGCAGAAGGAGACCCAAGCAATGGAGCCAACTCAAGCTCAGCCCAGTGCAATGAACTCCAGAGAACCTGCAAACCCTTGGGTGAAAAGAAAGGCTGTTACTGTAAGCCTCTAAGACTCGGGGCTTATCTGTTACACGGCATTATCATAGAAAAAAACTAACCCACGGGTGTGTCTAAACATGTCCTTTGCATGGAAAGATTCATTGCCTAGGTCTTTGTGTTGAGAGCATCATGGAAGAGATTAATAGCTTTGTGTCCTGTCATCAAGACTTAGGAAATGGTTTCTGTTTTGTTTTTTTTTTTTTTCCATGAAGAACTCTTTCCATGACCTTTTCCTGAAGTTGTTCACACCCACAGGGTAATCTACCACATTTTAAAGACTCCACCTCCTCCCAGTGAGCCTGTTTTAGCCACTTAGCCTGTGGCTGAGAATGGGTTTGCCTGTTGGGGACAACATCGGGTTTATAGGAACACGGAGCAGGTGGAATCCAGAGATGAGGGGCCTTTGAAAGGTGCAACAAAGCACAGAGAAGCTCAGTTGTCTGGGCCTCCTGGGAGAGCAGAGAATGGGAGCAGCTGCATGCCCAACATGATGCTGGGTGTGGTGCTACATGCCCACACCAAGGTGCCCTTTGTCATGTGAGGAGGACACCATGTAAAAGACTCCTCCCTTCATGCCGCCCACCACAGACAGGTGGGAAGTTTCTTTTCCAAAGCCTCTGCTTCTTACCTGCTTGTCTCATTCTCTGAAATCTCTAACAGCTGAGTGGGGTTTGATGTGGAGAACAGCACACAGAGGTTCGGTTTGGAATGAGGCAGAAACAGAGCCAAAGGAGTCAAAGCCCTGGAGAAAAGCATGAATGGGCTTGGAGAGGACAAAATAAAACAGCGGAGACATCTATACATGTCTCCCCTACTTCTCAGAACAAAACAATTAAGAGATAAGAGTGGTATGGATGGGAGGAAATTCTTTCCTTTTTTCACATTGCAAGCTGCAGAGATCCAATAGGCTGTTTATGAAGGACAATAAAGAAGATACATGAACACGGTAAAGGGTTTGTTACATATATATCGGGTGAGTTTCGCAAAACCAGGGTCCTCCCCCCCTGCTTTTTGATAAAGCTGTCAGCCAAGTATTAAAAGACTCTCTCTCTCTCTCTCTCTCTCTCTCTCTCTCTCTCTCTCTCTCGCAATAACTGACACCCACTGCTTTTGTTACAATTGGCAGAAAAGAGTGATCATTTTTTCTTTAGGATTTGGAAATGCAATCAAAGATGGGCAGATTGGAGCCTGAATTAAATGAAGCTTAAACAAACACAAAGAAAAAATCTCGGCTCTGTGTGTGTGTGTGTGTGTGTGTGTGTGTGTGTGTGTGTGTGTGTGTGTGTGTGTGTGCGCGCGTGTGTGTTTAAACAAACAAACAGTGGAATTGCAGCTCCTTGTTGCTAATTTGAAGCTGTAAAGAATTTGACACTCGCACTTGATAAAATGGTGCAAAGCAGAGTGGCGGATACTTTTTGCATGTTAAGCACTGAATGTTCTGATCATTTTATGAAAGTAAAAACCCATTGTTTTGGGGGAAAACTCTCTAGTGAAGCCTGTCTGGCAGTTTAAGGGGGAAATCACAGATGACTTTTCTTCTGTTGACTTGAGGACGATTAATTCTGTTTGGCGTAAATTAAATGAATGGAAGATCCAGGGCATGGGGGTGTCAGTTCTGCGAGGCTGATTTCACGTTTGGTGGATTTTTGGTTGGGTTCCTATGTACCAAATTCCCCCCTGAAGGTGTAGACACATTTGCACCAAAGAGTTACTGTTATGTCATTACAATAATTTTGTTTTGATTCATCCTGATAAGGAAAGCCTTCTTATACTCAGAAACCCCCTCTCCTAATTAGCTTCGACCACCAACTCAATGAGGCCCAGAGTTATCCCAGGGAGTCTCAATTTGGGAATTTCCTACCTCTGACTGGCTTGTGGGTTGTGGGTCATTTCCTTGATTGTTGATCAGTGTGGGAGCGGCCAGTCATGGGCAGGTGTTCCTGGGTTGAATAAGAAAGTCTGTTGAGCGTGGATCAGAGGGAGCAAGCCACTAAGTGACTTTTCTTCATGGTTCCTGCCTCCAAGTTCCTGTCGTGCCTTCCCTCAGTGATAGGCTGTGACAAGGGATAAACCCTTTCCTCCCCAAGTTGCTTTAGTCATGGCATTTATCACAGCAACAGAAAGCAAACTAGAATGGTTCTACCTACATCATAGGTCTAAGAATCAGGATGAAGACAAGGTATCCCCTGAGAAGATAGAAAGATGTCCACATAGGTTTGCTTTGATCATCTTACTCACAGACCTATGGAGAAGATTCTTTGATGCTGAGAGCAGTACATTTTTGTGAAAAACCAGAGTGAATCTGAATAGAAGACAGGGCCCTATGTGTGCAGGGGCAGGGCTCTCTGTGTTCAGGGACAGGGACCTCTGGAGTTACCCAGTTCCAATCTGAAGCAAAGACATGGCAAGGCAGAGTGAGGCTCACAGATGTGCTAGGGGAGAGCTGTTATGGTTTGGATGTAAAATGGCCTCATCTGGCTCATGCCTCTGAGTACTTGGTCCTCTGCAGGTGATGCTTATTGATGTAAGTTTTCTGACCCGGCACGAGTCCTGTCACCCTTGAGCCTCAAAATAAACACACAGAGACATATATTAATTATGAAACTGTTGGCTGATGGCTAGGGATTCTTATTGGCTAGCTCTGTCTTAATTATTAACCCATTTTTTAATTACTCTAAGTATTTCCACGTGGTCTTATCTTGCTGAAGACGGGACTGGACCAACTTTGGCAGCTACACTTCCAAGAATTCTCCTTGTCTCCTAGCCTCACCTATCTTCCTGCCTGGCCAATTAGTGTTTTATTCATCAACCAATAAGAGAAACACATATACAGAAGGACCCCCCCACCCCCATCAGATGCTATTTTGTTGAGCAGTAAAACCTGTCAGAAGAGAGGCCTAGCTGGAGGCAATAGGACATTGGGGAGTGGATCTTGAAGTGTATAACCCTACTTCCTGGTCCATTGAGCCATGAGGAGGTAGCTCCACACTCCCGCCACTGTACCTGTGACCCACTCTCTCTGTCATGCCTTTTCCACCAGGATGGGCTGTACCATCAAACTGTGAGTCAAATTCAATTATTCTTCCCTTAAGTTGCCCCTCCCCCCTTTTCAGTCAGAAATTTGGTGGCAGAGAGGAAGCAATGCAGTGCCATCTGATTTTCTCAGTGATATTTTTGTATTTGTAATTTGCAAGTTTCCTTCTCTTCAGTATAAGGACCATATAAGTATGTGCACATATAAGTATGTGCAAAACGTTGTTTTGTTTGGCCTCAGGTTCCATGAGGTAGAGTTTGAGGTACTCATCCGTGTCATGAGTGAAGGTCACTCTGCTTTGTCAGTGTTGCCTTCCCACTGGGCTTGCCCAATGCTGAGCCCCCTCCTCATTTACCCCCTGGTGCCTTGCCTCACTGCCTAGCTGCAGTTTTGGTGTCTCCAGCCACCAGAATGGCAGTTTTGAGGGTCCTTGAGTAGCTGACTATGGCCTCCATACTGTGTAAATTATCTGTTATAAACATAGATTGAGGGCTGGAGAGATGGCTCAGAGGTTAAGAGCACTGGCTGCTCTTCCAGAGGTCCTGAGTTCAATTCCCAGCAACCACATGGTGGCTTACAACCATCCGTAATGAGATCTGGTGCCCTCTTCTGGCCTGCAGGGATACATGCAGATAGAACACTGCATACATAATAAATAAATCTTAAAAAAATATGTAACAGCTTGAAACCAATGAATGTTTTCTCTACCTTCCCAGTATAAATTGTTTAGGAGGGATATGTGTGTGTGTGTGTGTGTGTGTGTGTGTGTGTGTGTGTGTGTTTGCCCACTCACACACAGATGGAGAGGTGTTGCTCTTTATTTCTGTCCACTTTATTTATTTATTTTTTTGTGACAAGTGTGGTGATATATTTCTTGCACAAATAAAGGCTGTCTGGGGGTCAGAGAATGGAGTTCACCACTAGCTAACCATAGAGGTCTGGAGGTCTGTACAGACACAGACTGGAAGTGACATAGATGGGCAGAAACAAGATATAAGCCGGGACAAACAGGAACTCACTCTCTTCTCTGCTGAGATGCTTAGGAGGTAAGGTGTTCTGTGGCTTGCTCCTTCTCTCTGATCTCTCAACATTTTCCTCTGTATCTGATTTTCCTTTATGTTATCTAGACCAATTAAGAACTCCTACTACAGACAAGATCTCTTTACTGAACCTGGAGCTCACCATTTTGGCCAGGCTGACTAGCCAGCGAGCTTCCTAGAATCTTCTTGACTTTGCTTCCCAGGGCTGGGGTTTGAGGCATGAGTAGCTATCCCAGGATTCTCTTGTCTCTGCACCCCCACTCCATGGTGCTACCCTGCCCAGGTTTTTAAAAAGTGGGTGCTGGCAATTTGAACTCAGGTTCCTTGCATTCACAGCAAGCACTGAGTCTTTTCCTCAGCCCCAGAGTTTTGTTTTGATAGCTAACATTTTATGAAAGTGCTGCCATTTAGAGAGAAAACTCGTATGCTTTGGAAATGTTCATAATCCATTGCCCCTACCAGTTCACCCATGTCTCTTCATGGTCATCCGTGTACTCAGGAACATTCTCTTACAGGTACAGATGTGGTTTGAAGAAACAGCGAGAGTCACATCTTCTTTCTCAATGAAAAGGGTGTATTCTTTATTTATGCCATGCTTTTTTTTTGTTTGTGAGGCATATGTATAAGCACACGCATATAGCGCAGATGTATGTACATGTTCATGTGTGTGCATATATGTGTGCTGCTATGAATGTATATGTGGAGGCCAGAGGCCAATGTTGGGTGTTGTTGCCTATTGATCTCCACCATATGTCTTGAGATAGGCTCTCTCATTAAACCTACACCTCAACATTCTGCAAGACTATGTGGCCAACAAAACCCAGGAATTTGCCTGTCTCTGGAACTCCCAGGTGTTGGGCTTAGAAATGTCCACTACCATATCTAGCTTTTATGTGGGTGGTGGAGATCCAAATTCATGTTCATATGCTCACATAGCAAGCACTTTAACTCCTGAGCTGTCTCCTAGCCCCTACTTATATTACCTAGTATATTATGTTGTTGTTTTTTTCAGAGACATTTGATGTTTAATACTGAGGCTTATATTGGCTTGGAATCCGAAATGCCTGCAAAGTGAATCCTGCTCAGAGCTAGAAGCTCTGTCATGGCCCAATCTCTTCACCTCTGTTGGTCTCAGTGTCCCCATCTACTTACTACATAGGGAGAAATACCCTGTTTATGGACTATGGTGCAGATTAAAGTTGGTAATGCACATAAAGTGCCTTGTGCATTACCTGGCACATAGTAAGCACTCAATAAATTTTAATTCCCCCTTTCCCTTCTCCTTTCTTCAGTTCAATCAAGCATTATGATAGATGTGTTTCCTGTGCAGTGTAAAGCTTTTGAAAGTGCATATAAATCAATTAAATAGGGCAACACTGTAACTGATCATATAACATTTATTTAAGAGATACTAGGGAGAGTGAGCGAGAAGATTAGGGCCGTGTAGACTCCCTGCTGTGAACTCAGTGAAAAAGGGAAGGCTGGGGGCTGGGCTGGGTCTTCTGATTGAAAATGTGGAGATCAGAGGGATGGCCTCAGGATTTGAATTCTGGGTAGGACACAGAGGAAAAGCCAGCCAGCCAGATGAGAGGAATCACCACAGTGGCTTCAGTGTACCTAGATGGGAAAGCAAGTAACTCTAGACTTACTCTTTGTGAGAGGCAGTTACATTTGCTGTACTTCCTCCTCTGACTGCCCCTGAGCCTGGAAAGCAGGATGCTTATGGCTTCCTTAGGATAGCTGGAACGCCTAGGTTGTAGCTTGGGGTGGCCATGGGAGTGAGGTTTGCCAAAGACAGATTGCAAAGAAATTAGGGTCCCCAAGGAGTTGTTCATTCAGTGGCCAAAGAATGACTTAAAATATATTTCAGATTCTAGGCAGCCCTCAAATAAATCCCAGACTATCCTGCTCTCTGGGGAAGCCAGGGATTCAACTTACTCCTGCTGGTCCTTGCTCTGGCATCCTGCTGACCCATGCTCTAGAGTGGAATGCAGAGGAGGAAACTCTCAGAATGAGCTACCCTTCAGGGTCAAGCTCCTGGGATTTCTTTTTCACCCAGTACCCTTATGTAGATTTTTTATTTATTCTTCACTCTTTGGGGGGACCCGCCACTCAGCTCCCAAATAAATACACAGAGACTTATTTTTACTTATGAATGCCAGGCCTTAGCTTGGCTTGTTTCTAGCCAGTTTTTCTAACTTAAATTATCCCATTTCTATTTAACTATGTTCTGCCTCTGGAATTTTTGCCTTTCTTTATTTTATGTCTTTCTTTCCCTTTTAATCAGTGGCTGGCTGGGTAGCTGAGTGCCTGGCCCCTGGTGTCCTCCTCTCCTTCTTTTTTCTTGCTTCACTTCTCTCTTCTATATATTCTCTCTGTCTGGCAGCCTTTCCTATCCCTCTCTAGGGATATCCTTCCTAGCTATTGGACATTGAGTTGTTTATTAGACAAATTGGGTGTTTTAGGCAGGCAAAGTAACATAGCTTCATAGAGTTAAACAAGTACAACATTAAGGAACACATCTTTGCACCATTAAACAAATATTCCACAGTGGAAACCAATGTAATACATCTTTAAATAATATTTTATAAAACCGCTGCCTTCTCCACCCCTGCACTGACCTAGAGAAGGGACAGAGTTAGGTAGGACTCTCTTTGTGGCAAGAGCATGTGAGAGGCAATTCTCCATAGACTTTTTAGTGCCTACACATGTGTAAGCAGAGGCACTGAGTACCTTTGTTCACATAATTCTTTCTGGGATATGTTTTATTCTTTTTTTTTTTTTTGAGTAAACAGCCTTGAAGGATAGAGACAGTGTGTCCCTCTGGGTTAAATGGGCATTTTATTTTACTGTGTCTTCCTCAAAGCTAAGGTCAAGTAAGTTTCTATCCATTCAGACATGGTTGGGTTTCCTAACCCTGAGACCACTCAGATGTGAAGCAAATCCATAGTATATGCATCATTTTATTCTTTGGTCCTCTCCCCATGGCCACCTGGGACTTGGGCAGGCATGAGGAACCCATAAAATGGCACAACCATGTTGCTTGCTGGACTGTGAGTGTTCATGTGCTCTGTTTCTGACCCATGAGTCTCATGTTTTTGTCTGCATCAAAAACCCATAGAACATCACCTTGATGGCTTATGGATAGAGTAAGGTATTGGAGCCTTTCCTTCCTTTACAGTCTTTCATAGTGAAGTTTATCAAGGGCTCACTTGTAGGAAGCCGTTGTAATGTCTAGTAATGAACAGCACATGGAACAGCTTTCAGTTAGCTCTCATGCCATCTCTCTGTCTCCATATCTTTCTTTCTCTCTCCTGTCCTGTCCTCTACATCTTCCTGTTAATATTTCCTGCATTCTGGGTCTTTTGAGATGTCTGGAAGTTTGATACACCCACCCCCCATCTTGGGAGGGGGTCTTTGAGTTCCAACCTACTCTAGAAGTCTCTGATGTTCAAGAAATAGTTTGTATTAAGCCCTCTGGGTCTGACTTCTCCCTCTCCTCTCTCTATCAGATGTGGCCTGGTGCATCTTCCTCTCTCTCTTTTCCTGTGCCACCTGTGATGATCCACCTGCCCTCATGCCTAGCTATATCTCATGTTTGGTAATATCCGGACTGATTATTACCCTCAGGAAGAAAAGAATGTTCCAGGGGTGTCATGGTGGAAGGCACCCTCATTGGAGACTTCTATTAAGTGTGAGACACATTTACTATCTTCCCTGGTTCTCTCTGTGACTTGCCTCCAATGACAGTAGCATCAATGTCTGTGGTTAGCATTAGCTAGACAGGGCTCCTTCCAGGCAGATTCTTGCCCTGACACTATGTGCTTCACCATATGCTTTTTTGCACTCCCTTGACTCTCCAGATCTGTGCCTAGCACACAGTGGGGACACATTGTGATTCAAATGAACAAATGAAATGAAACCGGATGTGAATCTGTGCTGGCACAGTGAGGCCGGTCTCTAGTATCTGATCTTTGTTTCTAGTCCACATTTTAAAAATTCTTGTATGTTAGTGAGAGCTTTAACTTTTCCCTTCCTGCCTCTATACAGGTGATCAACTAATAAACCAATTAACCTTGATGAGCTTCTCATGCCCCTTGCCTAACAATTGTGGTAACAATGGTTAGTCCCCAGTTAGTGGACTATGGGTCAGAAGTGCAGTGAGACCAGTCCTCATTGTAACACAGTTAAGTGAAAAAGGAGCCCAGGAGAGATGAGGTCAGCACAACTGTGGGAGTTAGAAAGGGATCTCAGTATTGGGGGTGGGGGGAGTGGCCTCTGGAGCTCTGGTTCATAGCAGACTGCATGATAAGTTTAACATGACCTCCTATGGATCTGCTTGTACCCCTCAATGTCTCCAAATACATTTTTGGATCCTTCTCATCTTAGAGCTCTTTCTCAGTCATCCCAAAGGATAGATACTTGCATTCTAGTGTGTATTTCATCTGTTTTAGATGACAAAAGTGGATTGAATGGGTTAAGCAGTGTGAAGAATCCTGGAAAGCTAGACACTTTCAGTTTAGACTGTCTTGGTCCCCTCTTTTTGTTCCTCTCCTCATTCATTCATCTCAGTGAATGTCACTTAATGGATCCATGCTCTGTCCTGGAACCTCTGCCATTCTGTGTTTGGAGGTGGTACGCAGTGCTGAATGGAACAAGTGTGTCCCCGCTCTTGGGCAACTTACAGGCTAGCAGGGGAGATCATTGAAAAATAAATGCAAACTATTATCAGGCTTTGTAGGGTGCTTTGGGAGTGAATACTGGATACTGAATACTGAATACTTAGGTTAGGTGGCCAGGAAGAGCCTAGCTGCAGAACTGACATTTCTATAGAGCTCCAAGGAGTGAGGGAAATTAGTGAGGAGGAGGGAGGCATTCTGGGCATAATATAACCTGTTTGGTGCTATAATCCAAGTATGTAGTTTGGCAGAATATAGTGAATAGAGGGGAAGAGAAAACAGAAATGATATTATCAACTAATCAAAGAGAAAAAGAAAGCATTTATTCCAAAAGGATCTGAGTAATGGGCTGATTGGGTCCTCAACTGAACCATGGGCTCTTTAACTGGCTTGGACCAGTGGCTGAAAACAAGGATGATGGAGTCTCCCAGAGTTATGAGGGCAGGAGTGAGTTCATGATATCCCCTTCATCCTGTATTATACAGTTCTGACGATGCATTGTTTATCTAGATTTCCCAGAGTTGGCTTCTTATGGCTGAGTTTGGGGGAGGGGTCTTAATCCCCACTGCGGAGTTCAGAGATCATGGCGGGGTTCTGAGGACAGAGGCACCTGTTAGATGTTCAGAGGCCATGGCACTCAGGATGCAAGGGCTTCCTGCTGCATAGTCGACAGCAGCCTATTGAACATTTTCTAGCATTTTCACGAGTGAGTGAGTGGTTTGTGGGTGCCAGGAACATGCTCATCCGTCAGTTTGACAATACACCGAGAGTACATTATTTATGCTAAAAATAGTCTGCGTAAAAGACAAGGCTCTGGAAGCAGTACTACTGAAGTCCTAGAGTTCTGCCAGGACCCCTTCCCAGGAAGGTGATTGATAAAGTCATTTTCTGTTGTGTTTTAATAAAGCTGAGCACATCACACACTCCAGCAGGCTGTGGCAACTCAATCACTGGGCTGGTCCCTGTCTCAAGGTCTCCTCCTACCAGGGCGGTCTTCTGAGCTGACTTATCTCAGGTCATTCTTGGAATGGTATAGTCCAGACATGAGGGTGGATCTTGAATTAGTATACCGCAACTGAAAACCACTGGCTTCTACTTGTGGTTTGAGTGTCTCCATTTCTTTTTTTAATTAATTAACTAATTAATTAATTTTACATCCAGACCGCAGTTTTCCCTCCCTTCTCTTCTCCCATTCCCTCCTTCCATGTCCTGCCTCCAGTCCACTCCCCCCTCCTGTTTCTGTTCAGAAAGAGCAGGCCTTCCATGGGGTTCAACAAAGCATGGCATATCAAGTTTTGGTAAGACAAAGCACCTCCGCTTGTATTTAGGATGGACAAGGCAAGCCAGTATAAGGAATAGGTTCCCAAGAACAAGTCAAAAGCATTAGGACAGCCCCTGCTTCCATTACTAGGAGTCCTCCAAGTAGACAAAGCTACCTAACTGCCACATATATGTAAAGGGCTTAGGCCAGTCCCCTGCAGACTCCCTAGTTGTTGGTTCAGACTCTGTGAGTTCCTATGAGGCAGGTTGGTTGTTTCTGTGGGTTTTCTTGGGATGTTCTTGATCCCCCTGTGTAGAGAGTCCCACAGCCATTTAGTCCCAAATAAACACACAGAGGTGTTATATTAATTATAAACTGTTTGGGCTATTGCTCAGGCTTCTTATTGGCTAGCTGTCTCTTAATTATTAACCCATTTTTATTAATTTGTGTATTTCCATGTGGTCTTATCTTACTGGAGAATGCCTGGGCGTCCTCCCTCCCTGGTGGCTACATAGCATCTCCTCTGCAACTCACCCTCTGTATTCCTTTTCTCAGCATTCTTCTAGTCTGGTAACCCCTCCCATCCTTCCTGTCTGGCTATATCCTTCCTGTCCATTGGCTGAAACAGCCTAATTCATCAACCAGCAAGAGAAACATGTATTCACAGCATACAGAAAGACATCCCCCATCACCTCTGTGCCTATAATTCTTCCTCCTTCTCTTCTGCATAGTTCTCTGAGCTCAGCATAACGTTTGGCTGTGGGTCACTGCATCTGTTTCCATCAGTTACTGGATGAAGGCTCTTTGAGGACAATTAGGGTAGTAAGCAATCTGATCACAGGAGATGGCTAGTTCAGGCTACATATCCACTATTGCTAGGAGTATTAGCTGGTGTCATGTTTGTAGATTCCTTGGAGTTTCCCTTGTATCAGGTTTCTATATGGATTGTCTCCATTTCTTATCCCTGGAAAAGATGGGAAAGAGAGGGGGAAACCAAGGGCCAGGGTCTGCACTAACGTCTGCCACATTCAATTTTGTCCATTAGGACCACAGACATAGCTACTACTTATTTATTCATAACTGAAAAAATAATTTTACACATTTATGGAATACGTTGTGAGGTTATGCATTGTAGAATGATCAAATCAGGCTTTTAAACCTAACCCATCACTTCACCTTCATTTAGATTTCCACTACAGTTTATGGAGTTCCCTTTTCTCCACATCTTTACCAGTGCTTGTCACCTCTCATCTCTTTGACAATGTAGCTGACATTTAATGAGGACTTTCTCAGTACTGGTCCTGTGCTAAGTGACTTTCACACCAGCCCTAATGTGTAGGAACCAGTAACACCCGAAGAAACCGAGGCTTTTTGAGGATTCTGAGGACAATTAATTGCTTTTGCGTTCACAAAGAGATAGGAACTTTGAGGTCCTAGTCTGTGAGCTGTGGGTGGGATGTTCAAAGTTGGAAGCAAGAGGCGATGGTAAGGATGACTTTCTCCGGGAGAGGCAGATCCCGGGTGGCTACCTGAAGATTTCTGAAGGATTCATGCACGTCTTTGAAAGGCTAATGGGGGCCCTTCATTTGAAATGTAGTCACATCAACCAAGTCCCCTGTGGTGTGTTTTGGATATAGAAAGCAAGGCAGTGTAACTTCAGATCCTTGCAGTATGTGTATGAGCAAACCAGCTCAGGCAAGCTGCGTCAGCCCTGGGACTGCACAGGACACAGAGTGGCACATGGTGAGTACTAATTGGAGCCACTTCTTAGGGCTATACACCTGCCTCAGAGTCTGTTCTGGAAGAAGTCAATGGCTTTTGTCTGTCTCTGGCTTCCTTCACCTTCCTCAAGATTCCTTCTGCTTCTGTTATCTTTTTTTATTGTTTGTTTGTTTGTTTACTTCGATTTTATCAGTATGTAGCTCAGGGTGGCATTGAAATCACAATCCTCCTGCCTCATCCACCCCAGTACTGGGATTATAGGCATGCAGCAACATGTCTGGCTTCTTCATATGCTCCTCTTAATTAGATGGCTGTGATCTGAGATCTCAGAGCTGGCCATTTTCATAAGAAACCTGCCTCTTCATGCAGGGGCCGTGATTGTGCCTGTGACTCTGAGGTCCCTGGGCACAGGTCAGGAGTTTGAGCCTGGACAAAACTGGCTAGGTGTTTACTGATATTAGAGCATCTCAGTGTCTCAAGGGAGCCAAGCCTTCAGGATCTTCCTAATGCTGTTATTAGGGGTGTGGAGGGGCCCTTTTACTGGTTGTGGGGAAAATCCATTTTTCAGTTTTCTTACTTCTTTCTGGAACTGAGCTTGTTTGAGGGAGCAGGAGGGCCAGGCTGACTGTCATTGCAAAGCTAGATCTCCTGCCTTCACTGTGGTTTTGTCTGATGGCCACAATCGTGGCCTGATTGGAACTAATCTTCCCCCAGGCGCTTGGCGCCTGGCCTAATAGGCTGACAGTCTGTAATGTGTCTAGAGAGGCCTGTGTCAATGCTACTCCTGGGTCAGCATCTCTTCTGTCCCTCATCTGCTGCATCCAGGATGTTCTCTGACACCCGTGATACACTGGGACCTGTGCCAGACTGAGTAGGGGCTATTGGCAGCCAGACTGAGACAAGGGCCATCTTCGGTGACCCCGGGCTTTAGAGAGGAGACCTGCTTGGCAACAGAAGACTCTAATTCCAAGTTGATGACCTCTTGTGAATGGATGCCCTACTTCCCAGCCATATCAGGGCCAACTGAGCTATCTTAGCTCAGCCCTGTCTGCTGCAGGCTACCTTGGGAGGGTGCCACTCTGGACACAATGACACCAGGCTCCTAGGGTTTTGTTTGTTTAAGCTGCCATTTTGCCTTCATTAAGAACCACTATGTACACTCTTGCTGACCCCAGGAGAGGGTGGAGACTAGAAGGAGTCATGAGACCTGTGTTTGGTTCTAGCAGCTGTCAGCTAACTATGAAGTCTTAGATGCCTTCTGGGCTTCAGTGTCTTCCACCTGTAAAATGACTTAGGTGGGGCTATAGGATTTTCATACCAGGCCAGACCTCTGAGTACAAATAGGCCCTTAGATGCCCTCCTTGCAGAGATCCAGCACTGTAGGGAACACCCAGAGAACTGGCCATACCACCTGCCCTGGCTAGTTTTATGTCAACTTGACACAAGCTAGAGTCATCTGAGAGGAGGAACCTCAATTGAGAAAATGCCTCCATAAAATCAGGCTGTAGGCAAGCTTGTAGGGCATTTTCTTAACTCGTGGTTAATGGGGGAGGGCTCAGCCCATTGTAGGTGGTGCCATTCCTGGACTGGTCCTGGGTTCTCAAAGAAAGCAGACTGAACAAGCCATAAGGAGCAAGCAAGCCAGTAAAAAGCAACCCTCCATGGGTTCTTCATCAGCTCCTGCCTCCAGGTTCATGAACTGCTTGAGTTTCTGCCTTGGCTTTCCTCAATGAACTGTGACTCAGGACATGTAAAAAAACAAAACAAAACAAAACAAAACAAAACAAAAAACCAAAAAACCATACTCTTTTCTTTTGAAATTGTTTTGGGTCATGGTGTTTCATTACAGCAATAGTAATGCCAACTAAGACACCACTCCTGCCTTGCTAAGAAAGAAGTCCCATTCTCAGCCCTTGGGTGGGGACACATTTGGCTTAGAGGCTTTGGTAACACTACACTTAATTGAAGAAACACTTCTGTCTTGTGGCATCCTGACAGAGGTCTGCTAGGACAAATGTTCTAGGTCTGCACTGGGCTTCTGGCTGGAGCTGATAAAAGCATAGGTTTCTGTTGTTAAAAACAGGACCAGCACCACCCAGGGCCTGGTTGGAAATGCAGGACTGCAACTCCAGTCTGAGGCTGAATCAGAACCTGTGCATTAACTGTGGGTGCTGGCATGCTGCCTATTTCCAAGCCCTGGCATAGCCTCTCACCAGGCTGGAGGATTGAGACTGTTATAGCCTCACCATAGCACATGGTCCTTGTTACTTGGTCAGATGGCCCACCTGTTCTTGCTTAGGTCTGTTAGTGAAACAGTCACATCTGCAGGCTCCTGTTAGAGTACCAGGACTGGGTGTTAACTCTTCATGCCTGCCTTTGCTGTGTCTGGCTCACATGGAACAAATGTCCTTCTTAGATTTTCACATTCTTTTATTTGAAAGAAGACTTTTACTGCCTCTATGGCCAATAGATTGCTTGGGTAAAGTGCAATTCAGCCTTTCTCTTATAACACACGTGCACACACACACAGACACAGGTATACACATATACACACACAAACATGAACACACATATACATACAAACATACACAGATATACATACACAGACACAGACAGATACAACCACACACATACACACACATACAAGCATAAACACACATATACCTACATACGCAGACACACTTAAACAGAGACAGATACATATACATATAAGCACATTGCATACATACTCATACACAGATATATGTACATACAGACACACAAATATGCATACATATACACAGAAACACTCACATACCTATAGATGGAGACACATTCATGCATATACACACAGAAACACACAGACTTACAACACACACACACACACACACACACACACACACACACACACACACACACCCACCCCAAGAGGGAAGGAGAGAGCCTTTAAAAAAGATTGTGTATATAATGGCCTTCTAACCAGTCTGTGATTGGGCTTCCAGGGAAGTCTATGAGCTGTGACTTAACATGCTGGACATATGTTTATATGCATTTTTGTCCTGATGAATGAGAAAGGGTCTATGGCTTTTCTGGATTCTCAAAAGAGCCTTTGACCTAAAACAAAAGGCAAAACACCCTTGGTCTCAGTCCAAGTAGGCTTTTTGGGGTTTACTTAGCACTTTGTGAAGAGAAACCAGGGCCTAACTAGAGGACTCCTATTGAAAACAACCCCTGTATGCCAGTTAGGCATGGCTTTGCTCGCCTCTCTCTGCTCCTCCAAATTTCTCTTTGTTCTTCCTATTATCTCTATCAAGGACTATTTTCAGGGCTGATTGGAAACAGACAGTGGGCCTGGCGGCACAGTGACAGGGGAGAATGTTTGCCGGAAAAAGCATGGGCAGTCGTTGAGAGCAAAGGCAATTAGCCTTCAGAATTGGCTGGTATTCCTTACTTCTCTTTTTCTAAGTGAACCAGCGAAGCCATTTTCTAGAAAATGGCCAAGAGCAGATTCAGGCCTGCAATTTCCTTGTCTCTGCCCAGATGGATGTTCTGGGACAGGAGCCATGTCACCATGCTCTCTGCTGTGCTGGGCATTCTGGTCTCTGAGACTGATTGTCTAGTCATCATTCCAGGGTTCTGCTGTGCCCATGACTGAGGGGCATCTTAGGAGTCGTCTGTCTCCTGGGTTTCAAGGCCACTCCCATTGCAGAGAAGGAGATCACAGAGCCCTGCACCTGCCAACAACATGCCTGCAGGAAGGGCTACACAGGCTGGCACTGGAGCCTGAAGCATTTGCAGGGACCTCAACCTAGCTGCTATTAACCAGTTTCTGACCCCATGGTGACCTGATTGCTTATTTCCGTGAGCAGATGGCCTTAAATGCTGAGATTAAGTTCTCTGTTTTGTACTGTGGCTCTCTCAAGGATGTGAAACTTATTCCTCTCCACATTCCCTACCCTTTCTAAGTTTTCTGGGCAGTTCTAATCACCAGATCCCTTAGCCTAACCCCAGCACCTTGCTAAGTCATTGTGAGGGGGATTTGGTTAATGTAGCCCATCAGCTTTACCAAACAAACACATCTATAATTCCTACTCTACGTTTTTGACAACCAGACTACTTTTCTTTATTTTGGGCTTGTTACATCCAATGTCTCTAATGACACATCTCTCATTTGAATGAGTTTGCCCAATGTCCCATTTGACTGGGTTCTTCCCCTACTTGCTAGGCAGCTTCCCAGACTCTCAGTCCTCATTTATTCTGCACACAGCCTATTCTATTGTTGAGAATCCTGGGCCTTAGCAATGGTTTCCTGAAGTGTGATCTCAATATGTTCTTGAGTTTGACTTTCAAAAATTTTATTGAGCATTTTTTGCATCTATATTCATGAGGGAAACTGGTATACAGTTTTCTTTTTTGTTATATCCTTATTCAATCAGCAAATGGGCCAATGAACCGTATAGATAGTATTCAAAGGAAGAAATGAAAATGGCAAAGAATATTTGAAAAACAATGCCTGATATCCTTCTCCATCAGGAAAATGAAAACCTCAGCCTGAATGACCATTGTCAGGAAAACAAATGACAACAAATGCTGGTAAAGACATAGAGAGGAACCCTTGTGCAGTGCTGGTGAGAGTGTAAACTAGTGTACCCTGTGGAAATGAGTATGGAGGCATCTCAAAAGAAAGAAAGAAAAGAAAAATAGAAGTGTCACTGGTAGATATACACCTAGAGGATGCTCAGTCAGCATACCACAGAGGTACCTGCATATCAGTGCTTATTACTCTCCTACCCATAAGACCCAAATTAGGAATCAGCTTAGAATGGCTTAAAAAATATGGTAGATATACTCAATGAAATTTTATCTGCCTATGAAGAAGAGAAAATGCCATCTATAGGAAAATGATAGAGCTGGAGATGATCATGTGAAGTAGAATCAGCCAGACTCAGAAAGACAAAACATTTTTTCCTTTCATATGTGGAATCTAGACTGAAAAAAATATAATCTCTGCTTGTATATGTTATGCATATGTCAGCCATGAAAGGAAAGGGGGGGGTATGCAAGAGGAGGAAGAGATCTACAGAGAAGAGGAAGAGGGGCAAGAGAGGATAGTGGTATATAAGTGACATAAAAACAGAAGAGTGACAATTGAAGGCAGGCAAGAGACCAACAGAAGTTGGGGGAGGGTAAGATGATGCCCTAGGGGGTGATAAGAACAAAGTAAATGATATATGTATGAAAATGTAACAAAATAACCATGATTATTTGTATGCTAACTTCAACAACAACAGTTAAAAATTAATTAAAAACAACCTGTCCCTTGGTTAGCTAGATGGCATGGTGGGTGGAGACACTCCTATGCTTGATGTCCTGGATTTAGGTCCCAGAATCCCCATAGTGGGAGGAAAGAACAGACTCCTTCAAGTTGTCCTCTGACCTACACATGGATGTCACAGTGTTAACGCACACAAACATACTTAATAAGTGGTGTAAAAATATTCTTTAAAATGGGTTTGGGGGGCTGGAGAGAGGGCTCAGTGGTTTAGGGTGTGTTCTCTTTTTTTTTTTCATAGCACCCGTGTCAGGTGGCTCACAACTGCCTATAACTCCAGTTCCAGGGAATCTGATGATATGCTTCTTGGTCTCCTCAGGCACGGCACTCACTTTCACAATCCCATAATCAAACACACACATACACACAAGTAAAAAAAAAAATTGAAAGGGTCCTTGTGTCAGTTGAAGCTACCCCTGAGACTATAGTCCTCTGGGCTAATTATCGGTGTGGGCTTTGGAATGCACTGAGTGGAGTTGAAATGGCTAATTTCTCATTTATTAGCTGTGCAACCTCAGTAAAATTACACACCATCTCTAGGCCTGGGGGTTGCCATGAAACAGGGCTAACGATGCTCCCAAGTCCAGAAGGTGTTTGTGAAGATGAAAGGTCACTGAGACATAGAGTGGGGGTACATTCGGGAAAAGCTATTGCTATAATTTTTTCTGCCTTCTTTAAACTTCTCATTTGGCTTTAAATTGCTCTTATTTCAGTTTATTCTTCAGTGGTGTGTCTGGTCCACCCAGCTCAACTGAGTGTGGCAGCTTCTTTTTGATTCTTACTCCTTTCTTAGGTGGGCTAGGGCTATCCTGCATACTCACCAACAGGTGGTTAATTGATTCAAGTCAATACAACTTACAGTTTAATTAAGGCAAGCTTGCAAACAGTTCAAATTCAGCCTTGATTAGCCAAGCCTGGTGGGTTTGCACTGAGCAGGACAGTGATAATTGTTAACCAAATCCTCTCTTCTCTTCCAAACACTCAATTCCCAGAAGGAGGCAGGAGGCACTTCTGAGCTTTCCTGAAAAGCATTGTATCCAATACTGCAGGTGACAGTACCACTAGTATGGGGGGGAGGTGGCAAGGAGAGGCTGCTGGGGTGCAGCCACAGCATCCCGGGGACCTGTAAGGAATGTCCTGGAAACTGTGTTGAGGAAATGCTGGAGGTGGAGTTGTCATGAGGCATGGCTCATATCGGCATCACAAGGCCATGCAGGTTGACATTCCAAACAGGTGCAGTGAGCCTAGGCCCATAACCTGATCTGCTCCCTTCTTCCTATGTATAGCAACATGCATCCTGGTACAGAGACATACAGAAAAAGAGATTCCAGGGAGAAGCTTCCAGAAGCCCCATTCCTCTCCTTCTGCTTGCTTATCTCTATGCCTTGGACTGGCTATGAGGCTCAAGAGTGAGTCTCTAGGACTGAGCTCTCCCAGAGGAGTCTGGGATTTTATTTTCATATGATCAGGCCAGACTATGGGGAGGCAGAAATTGTAGAGATTAAGGGCTGCTGGCTTTAACGAAGAAAACGAATCTTTCATAGTTTAATGCGCCACCTTGGCCTCTCTCAGCGAGTGGGTTTGTATTCAGCTAAAACGTTTAATTTTATTTATTTATTTATTGCAAAAGAAATTGGATCATGGGAACATTAAAGGTGGAGGGTGAAATGCATAAGGCAGAACTCACAGCAAGGCACAACCTTGAGCAAGCGCCGCTCACCAACCAAGCAGAAAAGCAACTAATTAGACTGTGCTTCTCCCTGGGCTCCTGGATGTGAATTCCAACTCCCTCACTTGCAGGACTGCCAAAAGTGCAAAGGGAATCAAAACTCCCATTGGGCAATTGTCCTGGGGAAGTGGTTGTGTTTTCTGGTCCTGTTGTACACTTGTCTGGGAAGGGACTGTTCACATTTGTAGAGACATGTAAGCCTGATCCTGATACCGGGAAGTTAATAGTTAGGAAAGGTCTTTCTGTGCATGAAGTGAAGGACTCCAGCCAAGACAATGGAGTCTCTGCCAAAGGGTCACCCTGAGCCACACAGCCCAGTGCTCTCTGCAGTGCTAGGGATCCTGCCGGTGGCAATAGCTCATCTCATATCATGGGGACCATGTTAAGGTAGAGTATGTAGGAAAAACACTGAGAAATATCATTGAATAGCACAAGATCATTCTTCAGCACTCCACAGAGATCAGGAACCATCAGTATCGAGCAAGCGAGATCAGGAGGCCAGTTCCTGGGATCTTGAAGGGCCATGTAATTCTTTAGCTATCTCTAGAAAGAGGAGAGGATAGAAAGGCTGTCTACAAAACATGTCAGGCCATCCTCTGTTATTGTTTCAATTCACCAGTTGGATAGAAAATGCTCCTAGGAACTAACAGAGAGTAAAGAGGTTGCAAGAGGGAAAGGGCCTGGACATCTGAATTGCTTTTTGAAAGCCACCCAGAGAGAAGTGGACAGTTGCAATGGGGGTAATTGAGGAATGTTGATTGTGCCAGGCCACTGGGATTCTGGGTTGTTTGTTACACTGATAGTTTATCTTGCCTAATGGTATGTATGGGTACGAATCGCTCATGCATGCTCAATTGCATGCTAAAGAAAACATGGGGCTGCTAGATGAGACCAACCAGATACTGGCAGAGAGAGCTCTGGTGTGAAAAGGAAGATCACAAGGGAAGAGGTGAACCCTACTGAGTGTGGCTCCACACTGGTTCTTACCGGAGGGATAATACATTGTCCTTGCTTTGTGCAGCTGTAGGTTTGTATCTGACTTTTGAGGGCAGCAGGGGCTGGACAGTGTGACAGTCTGGCCATCCGACTTCAGACTTGATCCCATCTCACACCCAGCAGGTCACTTTGGCATCTGGAGCTTTGGATTGCCCTGAGAGACCACTGGAGAGAAACGAGGGCAGCTCTCTCCATTTCTCAGATGATGAAGAGACTCTTTTCACCTTGTGTCTTTTACACAGGCACAAGAGAAATGTGCATTAAGGAAAGAAATGACATTATATCCTCAGTGTGCTTGATGGGAGGTGTTGGGGACAGGCAAGGGACTGGCAAGGGAAGTGATCCCAGCAGTCAGCTGGGACCCTGGTAAAGGTAGTGCTGGCAGCAGGCCTGGGAGGTATCAGGGCATGTCCCTGCCACCCCTGCCCCCAGCCGTCTTCTGGATTCTCACGGGGCCACCTTGGAGGTTACAGCACATGCATCTTTAATTTTTTCAATTAACAACAATATAGAACAAATGGAGTGGAGTTTTAATTATTCATAATTCATTTAGGAATAAAATCTTTGTAAACTAAAGGAAGGGAAGGACCATATTACCTTTTTCTTAAGCCAAAAAAAAAAAAATACATAGACCAATGAAAGAGACAGACAATGGACTCATGAAGCTGATTTTGATACATCTTCCCCTAAGGTTTGTGCACTTAGAAATGAAGGTTGGTGGGTAATGGTGGTCAGAGGACTGCCTTCACCCTGTCCCAGGAGGCCAGTCATGTACCGGGTGACATACTTTATCACTGTCCCTTGCTGGGTCCACATGAGCTATTCCTGCCAAGAGCCCTGAAATGATCAGACCACCAGTAAAGTCAGCCTGCATCCTGCATGGTAGCAAACAGTGGCAGAGGGCATCTCTTTATACCTGGGTCCCAAGGTCTTCTGCCTACTTGGAACTTACAGTAGAGTTTTCCAGGAGGCATGTGTCTCTTCATGTGTAAATAATAATAGTACACAATGAAATGGAACAGTCAGTCCTCTTAGGCTGGGAAGTATAACTATGACATCTTTGAGGTCTAATTTATAGTTTTAAAATCTGGGTTCAGAGAAGGGCCATCTAGGATGAATACAGGAGCTGGAAGTAGCTGTCCCTGAAGTCATCTTTGGAGAATAAGGTTTTAAAATGTCAGGGTCCCACTCCCTGTAGTCTGTACCTACACTCTTTGGTATGTCTTATTTTCTGTGGATTTCTCTTAGCAATGCCCTTAACCATGCTCTCAGATAAGTGTCTTTTCCTGCTGGCAATTTCTTTGTGCTTAAGCCTGTTTTAGAATATCATTATTAAGCCCCATCTCTGGGGCATGAGGAGATGGCTTAGTGATTAAGCATGAGGGTCAGAGTTTGGATCCACAGAAACCTGTGGAAATGCAGGTGGGTATGGTGGCCCACCAATTCCAGCCCCAGAAGGCAGAGGTAGGATCTTTAGAGCAAGATGGGTAGCAAGACTAGCCATATCCACCACCTCTGGGTTTTATTGAGAGACATTTCCTTTCTGAATAAGGTAGATGAGCAACTGAAGATAGTTTCTGACACCAACCTTAGATATCCACATGCACACAGGCATGCAAAAACAACGTGTATATAAGTACAACACACACACACACACACTGGAAAAAAGAAAACACCCCCTACTATATGAAAAAAAGTGAGGAGAAGAAAGGAATGTGTTATAGGTGAGGTACCTGTAGCATTGCAATGCAGTGATGGGTGAAAATGAGACTGGCCCCTAAGGGTGGAGAAATGAGTCTATAGTAGTGAGTGTGGCTCTAGGTTGGGATCTTGGTTCCAATTTTTCTGCAGGCTTCCTTTCCACATGTCTTAGTTACTTTTCTGTTACTGTCACAGAACACCATGACTAAGGCAACTTATATAAAAAAGCATTTATTTGGGGATCATAGTTCCAGAGAATGGGTCAATGGTCACCATGGCAGGGAGCATGACAGCAGGCAAGTGGGCATGGTGCTGGGGCATTAGCTGAGAGCTTACATCTATCTGATCCATAAGCATGAGAGGAAGAGAGAGAGGGCTGGGGAGAGAACGCTAACTGGAAATGGTGTGGACTTTTGAAACCTCAAAGCCCACCTCCAGTGACATATCTCCTCTAACAAGCCCATACCTCCTAAATCTTCCCAAATACTTTCATCAACTGGGGACCAAAAATTCAAATATGTAACCCTATGGGGGCCATTCTTGTTCAAACCAACACACCACTACTCCATGTTGGCTCAACAGTGTGCTAGTATAGACTCTTGAGTCTCTCACCCGCTAAACAAGTGTCTGTGTAGAGGTGTGGCTTCTCTGATGGATGTCTGTAATTATTCTTGATACTTTCCAAGGTTGAACAACAGCATTCATGTAGGCAGTCCAGGCCTTCTGTGTCCTGATAGGAAGGGACCTGGAGCATGGCTTGAGGAAGAGGATGTGCATTTGAGGTCTGTTAAATTCTGGTGGGACAAGGAAGGGGCTTCAGTGGTTCTTATAGTTACATGGGTGGGATTCAAGGGCCATGGGGAATGCCAAGATGGCTGCTGTTATAATTCAGTGACATGGGACATGGGATGACGGCTAATAGGGAAGCATTCTCAGCAACTAGAGAACTTTGGTGACACTTGGCACAGCTACAACCATCAACCCGTGAAACTATCGGCAGGTAGACAAAACCAGTGAGACCCTCCCACCAACACAGATGACAGCTCTCTGAGGGGGTACTTGCCATCTCTGCCATACTACCTCCTCCTTAATTTTTGTTCCCAGGGATATGGGCTGGAAGAAGGAAAGGCCTGTGTTTTTTCTTTCCAGGGGACATCATCTAATCTATTGTTAGTTGTAATCAGATGAGGGCCTTTGGGATGGACCAGACTACCTATAACTGAGACTGATCAGAAATCAAGGAGATCCACTCAAGATATTATTAATGAACATGGAGGGGGTTTGATAGAACAGGAGTGAAGGTAGTAGTTGGAAAAAACATCAAATATGTTTTTGATTATATGACACAGAAGAGAGGCTGATTAAAAGGCTGCATGAGCCAGCAGAAAATGGCCCGAGGTAGCCACACCAGTTGTTCACAGTGGAACTCTGTACTGATTGGTTGGCACTGGGTCAGTTGTTAAATATTCAGAGAGTCACCTCTGTAGACAGGTATAATCACAATGGCAGGAAACAGTCACCAAGACGGGGAAAATGGAAGTGACCGCAAGTATAATCAAACAATCATAATTTCAGGAACAGGCAGCAATTACACAAAGACAAGCTCTGGATCTGGAAGTCAAGGGTGGGAATCACAGAAAAAGTCAGGTTTAGACAGCTGTAAGCTCAGAGCACAGGCACTGTCACAGGTTCTTGAGGCAAAGCACAGGGCAGGGGGCAGGTATGGTCTGGGACTGGTCTCACTGCTGTGAGGAAAAGCACAGACGAAGCCTCAGATTGACATAGGCAGCAGCCAATTTCAGACACATGGATGTCACCTCCCTAGGATTTCCTGTTTGATGCTCTCTGAGGTGGGTATTTCTGAGGGATAAAGCTCAGTGCTGGGGCACACTAATGGAAACCAGTGCTTTAAGGTCTTCTGGGCTTGCCCTGGGGTGGGGGCTGTGACCCAATATGCCCAATCAAGTATGAACTGGAGATGGCAGAGACTCCTGCACTAGAGCAGTGGTTCTCAGCCTGTGGGTTGTGACCACTTTGAGGGTCAAAGGGCCTTTCCACAGGGGTCACCAAAGACTGTCAGAAAACACAGATATTTACATTATGATTCATAACAACAACAACAACAAAATGATAGTTTTGAAGGAGCAATGAAACTAATTTTATGGTGGGGGTCATAACAACATGAGGAGCTATAGGAGAGGGTGGCAGCATTAGGAAGGTTGAGAAACACTGCTCTGGAGAGTCAGGAGGCCTGAGGTGACATCTGGATGGGATTTCTCTCAGGTGGCATCTGTACTCTGTCACGGTGTACCACTCTTGGTGAGTGGGTAATGAAGGGCTCTCAGGCAGAAAGCCTCCGTGATCAAGTAGCTCATTCAGGCAGGCTACTTCTCTGGCTTTCCTCAGCCTGAGACCAAGTCCTGAGTGACGTCAGGAGTCATGCCAGCTGCAGGTATGCCAGTGGCAAGTGGGTGAAGGAGTGTTTTCCATGAAGGTGCCGATAGGATTAGTGGAGCTAGCTTTGATAAGTAAGAACCAGCAATGACTATCTAACAGTAAGTCAGAGTAGCAAAATGATGATGTCCTGGGTTTGTAATAGCACAGTGATGATGTCCCAGGTTCATTGCTGATTTCTTAGGATATCAATTTCTGCTCTGATCTAGTTAAAATTTTCCACCTCAGGGGCCACAGAGATGGCTCAATAAACATTTGCTGCTCTTGCAGAGGCCTGGGGTTTGGTTCCCAGTATCCACATGGCAGCTCACAGTCATCTCTAACTCCAATTTGAGGGAACCAGTGCCCTCATTTGGTCTTCATAGACACAAGACATGCACATAATGCACATATATACACATACACATAAAATAAAAATAAACCTTAAAAAACCCATATGTCTAGCTGGCATGGTTCTCACCTGGCCAACTCTGGGTTTTACCATTTTGACCCAGAGGCCATTCTCTGATGCTGCTTCTATATTTGTTAAAGGTTCCATGTCTTCAACGTTTGTCCTTATACTGTCAGGAGTTTGCATTTGCCTATGATCTCCATTTTGGCCTTGGTAAACTCTGCTGGTTGGTGAGATATTGGCCTGTGCCACACCAGAAGGCTTTGTGTTCACATAATGAATGATGCACATTAGAAATCTATCAGTGGGAGCCTAAATCTACACAATGTTTCTTCATTTGGCAAACAAATACACCATGAATATCTTAGGTAGCATGACACACTTATGGTCTTCTAGTTTAACCACTTTACTTCCAGTACTACCTGGACCTATGCCTTCTAGGGTCATCTGGGAAGATGGGACTGCTTCACAGGACTTCCAATATGCTTGTGTGGCCTCGACTCAATTATTAGGGATTCCAAGACAATCTTCCTTTTAACTCCAAACTGGTCCTAAAAGTCATTTACTCTTTGGGTGTTAGAGTTATTTTAGGTAACTGGAGAAACATTTATCCAGGACATGTTCTGAATACAGGTGAGTGCTGGCATGTGCCAGGGGTGAAAGGTGCCACTGAAAGTGTGTCTGGGATCTGTGGGGGCATTTTTAGATATTCAAGGTCCTGTTAGTTAGTCATTTTTCTTGTCGCTGTCACCAAATTCCCGAGAAGAGCAGCTTAAGGAATGGAAGGCTTATTTTTACCTTCAGTGGAAGACAATATCTTGGTGAGGAAGGCATGGCGGCAGATATGAGAGGCATCTGGCCTTCGGTTCAGAGTCAGGGAAAGAGAAAAGGCAGGGAGTAGGGCCAAACTGTAAAACCTACCACAGTGGCTCACTTTCTCCACTAAGCCTCCCCCTCTGTAAACATCTATAACTTTCCAAAAACAGTGCTTCCAGCAAAGGACGGGAAGTCTTCAGACACATGAGACTATAGGGGTGAATTTCACATTCAAGCCATACCTTCCCAGACAGAAGAAAGCCTTTGTTCAAGGATGAGGTCACCTAAGCCATCGAACTGTGCCTGAGCACCAGTGGCATGCCTGGGCTGTGAGCAGCATCTCGAATAGCTCTGAGCTGTAGGACTCATTGTACCCAGGTTGTCTGTCTTCCATTAAAGAACCTGAAGCACCAGGTTTTCTGATCCTCCATCTTTGGCTCTCCCATGTTCCTGCATCTGGCATAGAATGATACTGGGCAAGCAAGGGAGAAACGCAGTGATTCTCTGAGGTCATGCTTTTCATCCAAATCTCATGTTATCTTCATCTTCCTTTCCTCTTGGTTTCCAAGATGCTCCCTCGAGAGCTGCCTCAGACTAGGCAATGTTATTTATTATATTGATCACCCATAACGTTCCCCCAAGGCTCAATGTAGAGGGAAGTGACTGGTCCTAATGGCCCAATTAGCTTTATTATCTTCTGTCTCCTGATGTAATGTTTCTGTCGCAGCCTCTGCAGCAAAGGGGACGAGCCAGGATGGGAAATCCGGAGTCAAGGTTGTGAGTCTTACTGAGTTACTAGCTCTCCAAGTGACCTTGGATAATATTCTCTTTCCTTTTGATGGTAGTATTTTAATTATAAAATATAAAATGCACTGAATTAGCACTATTTTAATTATAAAAATATAAAAAAGCATTGATTGGGTCTGAGACAGTACACTAAATGCTTTAGTGGGTTATCTTGTTGAAATCTCCCAGCAAACCTACAAAGTAGCTATTGTTTTTAGATGTATTTATTTCATTTTATGTGTGTGAGTGTTTTGCCTGCATGTGTGTATATGTGCCATGTGTGTGCCTGGTACCTACAGAGGTCAGAAGAGGGCATCAGCTTCTCTGGAACTGAAGCTACAGATTGTTGTGAGTCACCATATAGGGCTGGCAACAGAACCAGGACCCCCTGAAAGAGAGAAAAAAGTGCTTGTGATGGCTGAACTATACTCCCCTTCCCCGCACCAGCACTGTTTTCAAGGTATCTTATAGGCTCAGAGAGAGTAAGTGACTTGGCTGAGGTTTTGTAGTTGGAGGTTTGAACTTCAGGTACATGAATATAGAGCCAGCAGTTGGAAATTTTCCATTCCCCTGCCTCTTCACCTACCTTACAGGACAGTGGTTCCCAATCTTCCTAAAGCTGCAACCATTTAAGACAGTTCCTCAAACTGTGGTGATCTCCAACCATAAAATTAGTTTTTTTGCTCCTTCTTAACTGTAATTTTGCTACTGTTATGAATCATAATGCAATAACTGTGTTTTCTGATGGTCTTAGGTGGCCCCTGTGAAAGAGTTGTTTGACCCCAAAGGGGTTGAGAACCACTGTTCTAGGAGTACAGCTAACCAGGTAAGGAAGACAGGTGCTTGCTGTCCTGATGCCATCCTAGCAGCTCCTATGCCTTGCACCAGAATATGTAAGTATTACTGTAGCCTTCAGTCTTGTGTCCCTAGAGTAAACAACTTTACAGCATCGTTTCTTTGAATTCAGACCCATGTGCTTATATTTATTTATATTACTCTATAGACATAATATTTACATATACAAATACTTACATATATATTTATCTTTGGTATTTTATAGGCCTGGTTTCCCCTCATCACACAGCTTACTTTCATTTCTTTTATTATAACTGTCCCTGCAGGAAGAATTACCTGGACCTGCCCCCAGAGGGTCTGGCTAGAGATGAGAGTGGATTCTGTTTGTAGTGTGTGTGTGTGTGTGTGTGTGTGTGTGTGTGTGTGTGTGTGTGTGTGTGTGTGTATGTGTGTGTGTTAAAAAGGGATTTTTTATCTTTATTTTATGTGTGTAGGTGTTTTGCTTGCATGTGTGTCTATGCACTTGTGTATGCCTGGTGCCTGAAAAGGCCAGAAGAGGGCTTTGGATTTCCCTGGAACTGGAGTTACAGATGATTGTGAGCTACTGTGTGAGCACAGGGAAGCATACCCTGGTCTTTTGCCAGAGCAGCCCATGCCTTAACTTCTGAGCCATCTCTCTAGTGTCCCATATGTGTCTTTGAAGCACAGTGGTGACATAATGACATGGGTATTTGTGGAAGATCACTCCAGAGACCATGAGGAAGAAGGCAGGAACAGGGAGAGTGATGAGAGGGAGGAGGCAGGGAGATATAGTTTCCTTGTGGACCAAAGACCAAGGCATCCTTCAGCACAAGCATCCTTAGTACAAGCAGACTTTTTGCCTGTTATGTTCTCAGCCCTATGAGGACAGTGGTTGAAAGGTTCACTATGTTTGGGTTTGGAATCCTGCTGTTTTGACTTCTGGTTGCCCCTCCCCCCAACTTTCCCACTCCATTTGATGGCTCAAACAATCCAAATGCATGAAGTTTTGGTCCAGCTTTCGGGGTTCTAGGGCACTGTATTTGCTCTTTGCTTTATTGTACCCTCAGCTCACTTTCTCTTGCATTCAAGAGGCACCTGTATCCACAGAAGAGTGACTTCTCAAATCAGAAGAGTCAGGAGCACCTCTGATGATTGGTGGCCTCTGTGACAGGACCAGATCTGGAGCTCGGGGCTCTCAGGGGAGCACATAGGCACTTTGTCCTGGGGTCCCTAGAGGCTGGGGGGCGGGTGACACCAAGGGCTGCCAGGTGCACTCTAATGATTGTTTTCACTGAAGAATTTTGGACTCCACGCTATACAATTTTCATCCTTTTTGCAAAATGGATGATAATTTGGGTCTGTCTTGACTGCCGTTTTTGCATTGCTAATATTGGTGGGAGGAGGGTTTTGCCTAAGTTCTCTTAAAATATGAGAATTTCAGTCCAAAATATGTGAATTTTTAATTGCAGTCTTGGCAGCCTGGGGTGGGTTTTGTGTGAGCATCTGTCCCTTCCTCCTTGTCCCCCTGCAGCCTCCGCCTTGCCTCTCTTTCCCTTGCTAGCCTTTTCCTGGGCTAGGATTGCCCCCCTCTTCCTCACTCCCGGCATTGAGATTCCCTCAGCAGCAGGACCCAGATCTGCTTTCTGCCCCAGGGTGGGGTCAGCAGCTGTGCATTACCAGGGTTCCTATTACAAATGCTATTTTCCAGGGGCTTCTAACCAAGTCACACACATTTGTTTGGGCTTGGAACCCAGCCTTCTGGGCAAGGTCTCAGACTGCACAGCCTCAGTGGTTCTGTGCAAAATCTCATTACTGTCACTCCGGCCATTTTCCTGGTTGAGAAACTAGACAGCGGACACTTTTAAATGTTTGTGCGGCAAGGGTAGCAACTGTTAAAGAAACATACTCCTCCACCCTGCCCACCCCATCAGCGATCAAACACTGCACAAGCTGGGGTCGCTAGGAAGCCTCAAAATATACCTTATTTCCCAAGCTCCTTAGCTTTACACAGCAACATGGTCTGACATTTAAAATTAATCTATGTGGTAAAGTTATTAGCGTTCGAATGTTAGCACTGGAATATCCACAGTGACCTCTCCTCCCGGGCTGGTGTTTGTTTGATGAGGATTCCCAGGCAGTGTCAGGACTGAAAGCAATGCAGTCACACACGCTTTTTATTAATTCTAGTACTGGGCCTCACCTTGGGAGATCTCCAAGTGCTCCGTAGGGGAGCTCTGATTTCTCCAGGCAATAGCTGGAGAAACCACAGCCAGCTATTGCAAATGCCAAATAGGCTTCTTCTGCCCAGGCAGACAATGAAGACCCAGAGAGAAGCCAATGGGATGTTTAAAGCTGCTGGAAGCCATTGTTCTAGGACAGAAGCAAAGCACCTAAATGACCATGGTTATCAAGCATAACCTCATGCCCACATGTTTATGGATGTCTATGCTATTTCATGTCATGCCTATGGCCTTCTCCTAGCCAGTATCTGTCTAATCCAGAGGAAGGGCCCATCCATTTGACCATGCCTGTCCTCATTATAACACACACACGTTAGCTTCTAGGGGAGTATGGATGGACTCATAAGAGAGACAGAAGGCAGAATGCTTACTAACACCTTTAGTAGATAGAGCATGAAGCAGGAAAGACAACCCATCAAGTGGAACACCACCAATAGAACAGAACATTGTGTGGATATGGGAGAAACAGCAGGAAGTGATTCAGCTGGAGAAGGGATCTCTGATGAGAAGAAGAATTACAGGATGGAAGTAGGGAGTTCTGCAAAACAAACAACAGAACAGAAAAGCAATTCACAGGCAACTAGACTGTGAGTCCATAATGGAGAGTTCAGGTGGAGGGTCTTTGGAGGCATTCTTTGCAAGCAAATGCCATGATTGCAGGTCCAGAGGGTTAATTGGGGGATTTATTGAGGAGAGGAATAGAAACCAGTTTTACCCAAGTATGACTTCTTGCTTGCTTCTGTTTAGTCAATAGGCAACTCAGCCCTACCTAGTTGTCCTGCTACCTCTGTCACTCAAATTTCTTGGCCATTCTCACCTGCCTGCTCCAATATATTAGACTTCCCTAGGATTTATCTTCTGATAAATGCTCACCTTGCTCTATGACGACTCCTTCCCTGTGGAGACTTCACCCATGTTCACACTCCCATCTGCTCTCCTATGCACCCGACATAAGTATGCCTTACCACCTGCCTATGCCATCCTCTGAGCATGAATCTGCACATGTACCTATCTCATCTCCCTGAGAAACTCAAGAATGTAGAGTCTACACCCGTGAGCCCACTTGGAGGGCTTAGTGCATGATTTTATGACAAATGCTCTGCAGTCGGAGACATCTCCTGTCTTGCCTCCTCTTCTGATCTCTCCAGCTTGCTGAGTCTCTGTCTTCTTTGCAGGTTCTTGTTGATACCTCTTGTAGTTCTGTCTCCATTCCTTTCTTATTAACTCATCATCTCTCCCTTTTCTGTTAACTTTAAAAATTCTGCTTCTAGAAATCCTTAGGTCCAAAGAGGATGTCAGTGTCCCCAGAAGCTGTCCCCTCCTTCGATCTCCATGGCCATCAGTCACTTTGCTATGACCTGTTACAGGTGAGGCCATGCTCTTGGAAATGAGCCCTATCACCCTGCATGTCCCATTGCTACAAGGGACATGCTGGCTAAGGACAGTGTGGCACTCTGAGCACCAGCTCATTCCATGAATGAAAAGGGTGGCTTTTACCCTAAGCCATGTCCCCTTCTCATCAAGATTCTGTGAGGCAAAACCCTCAGAGAAATTGCCTGTGTCCCAAGTGGTTCACAGAATGAGTTTGTTCTAGTTTTGAGATTTTTCAAGAACCAATAATACAAAGCACGTAGAAAATCAGAAACTCAGACAGGTCTGTGAAATAGGTGTTCCAGACCAAAACTAGAGAGCTGGAGTGGTCCAGGGCTCCTGTGTCTTGGATGTGAACAAACTAGGTAAGGAGAAGACTTGATCTCAAGCCTGTAGAAGGCTTCCCATCTCTCTCACTATATCTACTTCTGAACCTGTCAGAGTATAATGAGTTGTTTTTCAGATTCAAGAAGCCCAGGGGAATGCTTGCTCACCTTGTGGCACCAATAGCTCCTGGTACATGCACAATGAGGTCAGAGAGAGGACCAGCTTGCCCTCACTCTAAACCCCTCTCAGGACATGCATAGAGCTATGTGGCTTTCCCCGACAAGCCGCCATTCTTAAGGTGTCTATCCTCTCTGTTCTCTCAGTGTTTCTTGGAGAACAGGAGTTATGTCTTTGCCATCCCTATCTCAGCCCAAAGTTGGGAGTGGAGTCTCTCTCAGCAGGGTCCACAAATACCCTTCATCTTCTCCCATCTTTTCTTTCTCTTCCCCACTCCCATCTACATAAACACATACTTGCTGTGGAATGAGTATAATTTACCTGTTTGGAAATGAGAGTTTTAGGAGAAATCAAAGGTAGGCAGCGATTCTCTCTCTCAGAGAGAGAGAGAGAGAGAGTAGAAAAGAGATGCCTTAGGGATGAATGAATTCAATGGCCACATGTCAAGGGACAAATCTTGATGGACAATTAGAGACTCTCACTATCAGGTTTGTCTCTGACCTTCAGACCCTGTCTACCATTCTCTCAGTCATAGGCCTCAGGTTGTGATGGGGATTAATGCAGGAAAAATCACTGCCAATTCTTTTTAATTAACATATTCTGCTTTTGTTCAACGGCAGGTTTCAGGCAGGCTACAGTGCCATGCATAGCCTGGCCTTCTTTGTGTCTCTCCCTAAGATCCTGCCCATGACCACAAGGGTTACCTGGAAGGGGTGGGTCTTCCCTCTTGGGGTAGGGATAAGTGATTCCACTGACCTCCCCTTTCTCCTGCAGCTGTGAGCTGTGTAAATGGCAAGGCCTCCCTTGCCAAAGAAAACAAACAAGCAAACAGACAACAAAGAGCTCCGATGTGAAGTTCTCATCTATTTTCATGTTGTTCTGAAAAAGTTCAATAAAAATGACTTTAAGGTTTTAATTCTTGAAACATAAAGACATCCCCCCTTCCCGGAAGAAAAAGGTTTATTGAGTATACTGCTGGCGAAGAGCAATGGTATTAACACCATGGTTTCTCTTATGTCTGCTGAAGGAGGGACAGTCACTTTTTTATGCCTCAGTGGATGACCCTCCGCATATGCTCATATGGGCAGCACTAATTGAATTGATGGGTTATTTTTTAAAAGAGATATGAGGTTGGGTGGAAATGGGAAATAAGTTGGGGAAAATAAGGGAAGCTGGAATGAGGGAGTAGGCGAGGGGCATTGCCAAGATATACTGTATATATGTATGAAATTTAAAAAATTAATAAGTCCAATTTACTGCATGATCTGTATGAGACAATAGATACATTTTCCTATGTGTATGAACACACAGAGAGATACAGGCCTACACAGTGAGACTTGAAGTCTCCAGTCAGTTATCCATCAGTAGGATTGACAAAGCCCTGAAGAGAGTAGATGGGAGAAGGCCCTAGTTTTCATTTGGGATGCCATCACCCATCTAGTGACTGGTTTAATTTCCAAGTTTCCTTTCAAAATGTAAGCTGTGGCTCCACAGTGCTTATCTGCTTATTGTTTCCATAGAGGCAGAGAATACAGAGGATTTTGTGAATCTGTATATTCCTAGCCAGTCATGGAGATATGTTAATTAGTTATTTAGTATAGCCATGGATATTTCCCAAAAAAATTTGCAAACATAACAAGTAATTGCTATTAATCTTAATTATAATAATGACCTCCCTATAAACAATAACTGCCTGGCTACCCTGTCACGTGTGTTTATTTCATTGCTGACAAGAGAGATCTTTAAAATTCTCATGGTAAATTAATGCTTTTACTGTTAGCTTCAGTATGTTGGCTGTGGGGAAGAAAAATGATAGCTTGGTTTATAAAACTGTCCAAATAAATTCTTTCTCTCTAGCTCCCATATTCCAGATTTCTCATCTTAACATAATCCCTAATTCTTTATTTCCCATCTTTCAAAACTCCTTTTCTGTTTAAACGGTTTTTGTTTCATAATTGACCAGAGTGAATGCATATGTCTGCTTTGCAATGAGGCTTCTAAGAATCATCTAACTGTTCAGTGACTGGCATCAATGATACAAATGCCTGTACTGCTGATGGGTTATTATAATTTTGCTTCAGGCCACAGTATGTCATGCTTATCCCTGTCTGAGATAGCTAGAGGAGGATGCATTTAAGTAGCATCTCCAGATGTCTTTCAAGCCAACCCAGAGGTTAAGACAGTCTCCTTGAAATACCCACTAAGTCAGTTGTAGAATCAGGACCAGAGTATATTTAAGTGTGTTCACACAGGCTCCTCCAGGTGCCATGGTAACAACCAATTGGTAAAGCTGAGTTTACTATTTGTCCGGGTCAGTTTGGGTTGTGTCTTTAGTTAGGTTTCTATGGCTGCGATAAAACACCATGACCAAAAGCAACTTGGGTGAGGTCTCTCAGGTCACACTCTATCATTGAGGGAAGTGAGGGCAGGAACTCAAGGCAGGAACCTGGAGACAGGAACTGAAGCCACTAACTGTCTTGCTCTCCATGGCTTGCCCAATCTGCTTCCTTAAGTCACCTAGAACCACCTACCTGGGGGTGGCACCATCCACAGTTGGCTGGACCCTCCCACATTAATCATTAATCAAGAAAATGCCTCATAGGCTTGCCTATGGGCCAATGTGATGGAAAAATTTTCTCGTTTGGGTTCTCACTTCCAAGGTGACTCTAGTTTGTGTCAAGTTGATTAAACAACAACAACAACATCAAAATATCAAACTAACCAGGAAATGTTGCTTTAATGAATACCATTAATAATACTATAGATTGACTGTTTAAATAGCAAGCATTTGGTTTTGTAATTTTGAAGACTGTATATTCAAGATCAAGGTGCAGAAGGTGTGCTTCTGGGATTGCAGATGGCTGCCTTGTCTATGTGTTTTTAAGTGGAAGAGAGCAGAGAAAGAAAAAGCTAGCTCTCCATGGTCTCTTCATATCAGGGTGCTCATCCTATTCAAGAGGGCCTTCATTATCTACACCTCCCAAGCTCACTCCTCAAATCCCATGACAAGTAGTGGTTAGATGCCCATATGAATTTCAGTGGGACACAGTTATACAGTATGTGGCATTGTGGTAAGAGAACACAAGCTTTAGAGTAGGGCAGAACCAAGCTGGCATATTTATCAAGACTGAAGTCAGCACCATGGTGGACCTCTCAAGGTAGAAGGGCAGTTAGTGACAACAAGAGTCATGATCTGGTATATTCTGTCTGGAGACAATGAAAAGGCATTGAGAATACCAAGGGGAAGAGTTCAAAGGGTCTTAGGAGACAAACTGCCACTTGATGTTTTCTATTCAAGAATTAATGAATCTTCCAACAAGTTCCTGGTTTGAACAACTTTTACTTCCCTGGGCAAGAATATTCTGGAAGGTGAAGTCATTTTAGTGTGAGTCCTATGTCTAGTTTGATTCTTAGCATGTATGTGTTTAGTTATTTATGCCTTTAGTTATTTTTATTCATCTTTTGATGTGTGTTGATTTTTGTACTTCCATCACCACAGGCTTCTGTCTGTTTCATCTTCGCTGTGGGTATAGCAGTGGCGTTTCCCTCCTTTATCCCAGGGCACCTACCCCTCAGAAATAGCAACATAGATTTCAACCCCTCTTCATCTTGAGACATGAAGTCAAACTTGAATTTCACAGAAATATTTCACGTTTAAGTGGAAGTTAGAATTACCCTACATGAAGTTACTTGAGTTCCCCCCGCCCTACCCATCCCCTGGACTTGAAGAATCTCTTGGGGGGAATGCTTAGATTAATTATTTACAGCCTTGGAAATTGCCATTCTCAGCTAGTGTGCCAAGGGACAATAGAGAGAGAACTGTGGATACTTACAGGTGTGTACTCAGAATATTGAACAGTATGTAAAATTAACTTTCATGTCAACTCTTTCTGATGAACTGCATGGGTCATGGGACATGGTAGAGGAGGAAGAATGTGTTGCAGGAGTGACAGCATCACTACACATCTGGGCCAAAGGGAGACAGGTTGCTCACTGCCAAAGAGAACTTTTCTTCTTTGCTTGTAACGGAGTAAGTAAATCAACTCACTCAGGCAGTGACACAGAGCTAAAGGGAACAGTGTGGTCATTTGTATGGAATGTGGTCACTTCAATTGTTCTGGGAAAACTCTACCATTTGAACGTGTGCCACAAATGCTCGAATCTGGGGACAGATACTGCTTCAGATAGCCTGTCAGCATATTGGGTAGGGTGTCTTGACAGCTATTACCTAAATGTCAATGGTCTAATGTAATAGGTTTATGTCTCACCTATATAGCAGTCTACTTGGGGTATTTCTGTATGGCAGATTTAGTGCCTCCAAAGGGTGATTAAGGGGATCAGATATTTTTCATCTTTAGGTTCCACCATTAGTGAAGACATCTGCCTTCTGTACCCAGGACACTAGAGGTGAAAACACATACTTAAAAGAACCCCTGGCTTAGAAGTGATGCATTGCATTTCCATGAACATTGCTTAGGGAAGAGTGGGAACATGCCTACATGCAAGAGTTACCATGCCAAAATGCAAGGGAGGGTGCTGGGAAAGGCAGACCTTGCCCGATGGCTGCCTCCTAGTGGCAGCTCCATGTAGTAGCACAAATTGGTGGACAGCTAGTTATCACTAGCACATCACGTCCCCTGGAGAATCAAAGTCTATATGCATCATGCCTCCTACACGTTAGATCACTCCCAACAAGCTCCATTTCACAATCCAGTTCTAAGTCCTAGAGTCTGAGCCACCAGGTCTGGGTATAGTTCACTGTGTCTCAGTGGCCTGAGAACCAGAAGCCATGCACCTGCTGTCTCCTGCATCATCCCAGCGAGTGTCAGGGAGCAGAGACTGTGTTACTTTTACAATCCTGAGTCTGTTCTGTGAGGGAAATCCTCTTATGTACCTTGCCCTTGTTCATTGGCTCTGTAATCTGGAATGTTTTCCCTCATTTTCTTTTTTTTTTCTTTTACTGGCGTATCTAAGGGGCAGTGTTCCTTTCTTGTTTGCTTCTTTACAGTGTGAGTGACAAGTGTTGAGAGTAGTTTAAGATTCATACATTTTTAAGAGGCTAGGATTATAGTTTCTTTGGTAATACAATTTTGTCAATCTCAGCAAACTTCTCATCTACTTGTACTGTGTATGTGAAGATGTTCATAAATTCACCCAGAGTGACGAAGTCAGCCTAGTTTGTTTGCTTACTTTCCTTCATGCCTCTGACTCTAAGCTTAATGGAAGCTGTGATCTAGAGGATATCTCAAACAGCCTAGGTGGAAAGATAGCATCCGTAGTTTACTCTCCACTGCAGGGTGGAGTCCCCGTGTTAACAGTGATGTACCTTGATTATGCAAGCATTTTTTTATTTGAATCTCTTGCTCTTTGGGGTCTCCAAGTTGGGTGCTAGTTTTAGTTCTCCATATGATTTTCCTTACCTTACAATACAGCCATTGAATTTTTATTTCCTTGTGAAATACTGGCTTTTGCCAGACACCATCCTCAGCCATTCACTCTGTAGGTATGTGACCTGCCTCTTCCTATGATGGCAGAGAACGGTTCTAAATATTTCCCTGTGGCATATTGGTGGGTGGCCTTCATCACCTCAGTCTGTGATAGCCATTGTTTTACTCAGTCATCTCATAACTGGGGATTCAATGCATTCATCTTATTTTTGCTACTGTGGTATGGCAATTATTTTGCTATCGATACTACAAAAACCTTTCTGTTCTATGTCAGTGTCTCTGACTTTGGCAGACCTCAACCATCTCCTCTTTCTGTGACTCCTATGAGGGAACCCAGATTTCTGAGTTTTGTTGTGATCTCTCAAATGGTCAGATGATGGATAATTTTCAACATATCTTAGCTTCTTACAAAGTGTGTTATTAATTACTATTACACCTAAGGTATTGCATTTTCAATATGAGTGTAGACAAAAGCTGTGTGTGATCAGCTCAGGCAGCGCATGGATAAAGTTCCAAGAGGACTGATTGATTTTTTCCCCTAGATTTTTAAAATTTAAATTAGAAACAATCTTATTTTATATATCAATCTCAGTTCCCTCTCCCTCCCATCCTCCCATGCCCCTCCTCAGCCCCCCATCCCATCCCCCTTCTGCTCCCCAGGGAGGGCGAGGCTTTCCATGGGGATCATCAAAAGTCTGTCATATCATTTGGGGCAGAGCCTAGGCCCACCCCATGTGTCTAGGCTGAAAGAGTATCCCTATATGGGGAATGGGCTCCCAAAGTCCATTTGTACACTAGGGATAAATACTGTTCCACTACCAGAGGCCCCATAGACTGCCCAGACCTCCTAACTGACACCTACGTTCAGGGTGCCTGGTTCAGACCTATGCTGGTTTCCCCAGCTGTCAGTTTGGGGACCATGAGCTCCCCCTTGTTCAGGTCAGCTTTTTGTGGGTTTCCTCAGCCTGGTCTTGACCCCTTTGCTCACCACTCCTTCCTCTCTACAGCTGAATTCCAGGAGTTCATATCAGTGCTTAGCTGCAGTTCTCTGCTTCTGCCTCCATCAGCTACTGGATGAAGGCTCTAGGATGGCATATAAGGTAGTCATCAATCTCATTATATGGGAAGGGCATTTAAGGTAGCCTCTCCATTATTGCTTAGATTCTTAGTTGGGATCATCCTTGTAGATCTCTGGACATTTCCCTAGTACCAGATTTCTCTTTAAATGTACACAGGTTTTAAGATACCTCTATTAAGGTATCTCTTTTCTTGCTCTCCTCTATTCTTCCCCTGACTAAATCTGCCTGCTCCCTCATGTCCTCCCTCTCCTCTTCTCCCCTTCTCTAGCTCCTAATTCCCTTTCCCTCCCCCATGCTCCCAATTAGCTCAGGAGATTTTGTCCCTTTCCCCTTCTTCAGGGGACCCTGTATATCTCTCCTAGGGTCCTTCTTGTTTCCTAGGGTCTCTTGAGGCATGGATTGTAGGCTTATAATCCTTTGCTCTATATCTGATATCCACATATATGAGTGAGTGCATAACATGTTTGTTTTTTTGTGACTGGGTTGCCTCACTCAGAATGGTTTCTTCTAGTTCCATCCATTTGCCTACAAACTTCAAGATTCCATTTTTTCCCACTGAGTAGTACTCCGTTGTGTAAATGTACATTTTCTTTATCCATTCTTCAGTTGAGGGGCATCTAGGTTGCTTCCAGGTTCTGGCTATTACATATAATGCTGCTATGAACATAGTTGAACAGATGTCCTTGTTGTATGTATGTGCATCCTTTGGGTATATGCCTAAGAGTGGAATTGCTGGATCTTGAGGTAGACTGATTACCATTTTCCTGAGGAACTGCCATACTGATTTCCAAGTACAAGTTTGCACTCTACCAGTAGTGGAAGGGTGTTCCCTTTCTCTACATCCTCCCCAGCACAAATTGTCATTGGTGTTTTTGATTTTAGCCATTCTGACAAGAGTAAGATGGTATCTCAGAGTTGTTTTGATTTACATTTCCCTGATGGCTAAGGATTTTTTTTTTTTGGTTTTTTGAGACAGGGTTTCTCTGTGTAGCTTTGGAGGCTGTCCTGGATCTCTCTCTGTAGACCAGGCTAGCCTTGAACTCACAGAGATCCACCTGCCTCTGCCTCCTGAATGCTAGGATTAAAAGAATGCTCCACCAATGCCCAGTGAATGTTGAGTACTTTCTTAAGTGTCTTTCAGTCATTTTAGATTCCTCTATTGAGAATTCTCTATTTAGTTCTGTACCCCACTTTTTAATTGGGTTATTTGGTGTTTCGGTGACTAGCTTCTTGAGTTCTTTATATATTTTGGAAAGAGGACTGATTGATTTTAATATTAGTCTTCAAAGCATGTTCATAAGGAGAGGTGCTGTAGTTGCTATTCCCGAGTGACATCAGCTTATGCATGATTATATATCATGTAGCATGCAATAATAGTAAATAAAACTTTTTCTAAATAAACACCTGTGCCTGCCTCAATCATCAAATACAACCTAGCACAAAATAAAACATCAAAACATAGATATTCAATTGTCAAATATGGACCATACTTTGGTAAACAAAGCAGGACTACATTCATATGAAAGTCTTCATTACTAGTATTTTTTAGTTGAGCCAAGAGTTCGGTAATAAAATCTAGTTCTATGGTTGGATTTCATATACTCTGAAGTCTTGTTATAGATTAACCAGACAAAATTCAAACTCTGCTGTGATGGAATATTTACTAGTGATTGGAGTCACCCAGACATGAAGAAAGATCTGTATTATTTAGGAAATGCTATGCTCTGCTGTAGCAATGAGTGCCCCCTCAGATTTCAGCGACTTAGCCTACAAAGGTTCCATTTCCTTCTTGTGAGTTGGGAGGCTCTTAGAGCAGTGCTGTTTTCAGTAGTGACTTAGGTTCCGGTCTTCGACCTTCTCATGCTGTCCTCCATACTGACTGAAGAAGAGGAGGAGGGATGTGTGCAATTATGTTATTTTATTTTTTAGCTACAGATCATGAGTAATTTTCCAATTGACCTGTATAGTATGTCCAAGGCTGAAAATCTGCTAGAGTGGTCTCATCTTACTTTTGCATTTACTTTTTAATGTTTTATTAAATTGTAGCTAATTAAAATGTTACTTTAAAAATTCAAGAAATAATGTGTAAGTTTTGTGTTAAGGATATGTTGGATTTAAAATTTTCTTTGATCTATTTCCTTCAAGTTATCTTCAATGCCTAAAATTCTCTCTTCCATCTCTTGTATTCTGTTGTTTATGCTTACATTTGTGGTTCCTGATCATTTACCCAGATTTTCTCTTTCCAGAATTCCCTCGGTTTGTGTTTTCTTTATTGCCTCTATTTCAGATTTCATGTCTTGAATTGTTTCCTTCACTTGTTTGATTACTTTTTCTTGGTCTTCCTTAAGGGGTTTGTTGGTATCTTCTAATTTTTTGTTTGTCTTTTCCTCCATTTCTTTAAGAGAGTTTTTCATTTCCTCTTTAAGGGTCTCAATCATCCTCATAAAGTTATGTTTTAAGTCAATTTCTTCTACTTCATCTGTGTTGGGATGTTCAGGTCTTGCTGTTGTAGCACCACTAGTTAGTTTCTAGTGGTGCCTTGTTGCTCTTTATATAGTTGAGTGTGTTTTCACCTTGTTGTCTATGCATCTCTTCCTCTAATCAGTGTAGGTGGAGCTTGTGCTTCAGGGATTCTGTCTTTCCCCAATTAGTATAGTTGGGGGACATGGCTCCCTTGACCACTCCTTCAGGCACAAGTAGAGCAGAGCTTCTGGTGAATGCTCCTCTCCCAATGCTGTTCCTGGGCTTGAGGCTGAGACCTCCCTCTGACACTGCTTCCAGTTCTGAGATTCGTGGCTCCCTTGATGCTGCTCTGGACCTCAATGTGTAAGTTTTAAATTGCCTGCTGTTCTGAGTTGAATAATAGTCCACACCATTCTGCTTCATCTTGCCAAAAATAACAATTTAATCTTTGTTTCCATGCTGTATACACCATTCACCTATTAGTCACTTCCAGGCTGACTTGGTTATTAGAACGAATCAAGTTAACTGTTGTATTAGTAACTTGACATTCTATCATAATGCTTGTGTTATGCACCCTCACTTCATCTAATCATGTGGGCACTGGGTCATCTCACCTCATAAAGAGAAGGTAAGTATAGTAAGATATCTTAAAAGATAGAGAGACCTCATTCTTGTAACTTCTATTATAGTATATTGTTATAGTTATCTCTTTTATTATTAGTTACTGATGTGCTTAAGTTATATATTGACTCTTGTAAGAAGTCTATATATAATACATGAATTATAAGAAGTCTACATATAATAATCTATATATAATATATATTCTACATATATAATATATGTCCTAATTTACATTGGGCTGAAGCAGTATACTCAGTTTCTTCCTACAGCCCATATTACATGGCTCCAACCTAACGCTGAGGAAGAATTATACCATGAGGGATGTTGCAAAAGAGGAGGGCAGGTGACCAGAGAGCAGAGCCATTCAGGAGTAGAGTCTGCTGGTTTGGGGACTGGTTGGATATCACTGTGACATGGAAAGAGAATGTTTTGTGAGTTACTTTACTTTGTGAATGATAAAGAGCTGTTTTTGACTGAGGTGGGAAGGATCCATATAAACTCTGCACATGCTCCTCCTTTGGCTCATTTCTCTTTTTCTCCCATCATGAGAACTTGACCTTGCAAACAGCCATACCGTTTTAAGCTTATGGAGAGGCAGCCTCAAAGCCATGGAGAGCAAAGGCTCTGCTGTCCTGTTGAATGAACTTGGCTTTGTGTGTAGTGTGTATAGATTAATGCTGCCTTTAGGTGAATTAGTATCCCTGAACACTATTTCAAGTCCAGTTTTAGTTTTCAGAGGTATCAGTAAAGTTGTTAGATCCTTCCTACCAGATCTTGCTTTCTCAGTATAACCTGATGTATTGAAACTTGAATACTGAAGTACTTTACTGAGTGGCCATTTACAGATCAACCTGACCAAGGTTGAGGACTGCCTTGAGGGAAGACAAACTGTCATGACTGTCCATTTGTGCTTGGAACTCACAAAGCATGCTGAGTTTTCTATAAACAGAATTCAGACTTTCATGACCTCTGTATGTAGAGGCCAACAGAGTTTGAGTCTTCTCTTCATAAAACTTGATGGCACTATTAGATCTTATTATGAATTACTGCCGGGCCTACCTGACCTTATGACATGAAAGGTTTGACAGAGCCAGGTTTATGGGGTGTGGTCTTGTCACCTAGGGCCTTCTTATACCCCAGGTGCACAGTCTGTCTTAGACCAATCACTAGTTTTGAAATGGAGTGTGGTTCTTTAATGAAAGGATATGGACTTTATCTAGAATGCCAGGGACCCATTACAGGCTTCATGTGTTGTCTTTCTGCTGTAACAGGGATCAGGAATTTACCTCAGCTCCCGTGTATTAGTGTCTATTTAGATTGTGTCATAGTCTTGGATTGTTGGAGTATTCCCTTTCTCTGGGATATGCTTTCCCTGCCATCTTTCTCTTTAATGAGTCATTACTATATAAACATGAAGTTGAATGGTCTTTAGTCCTTGTAATACAGATTTTCATTTATCAAAAGGACTGGGGGTATGAGAACAGAATCAATCAAGTCTAGATATTGATAAAAGGGTCATAGTTTTCTTACTGAGAAAGTTCCATCTTATCTACTCTTGTTTTCTTGCCACTGTACACATAAAAAATGTCTTATTGGTCTGCCACTTTATGCCCAGGAATGCTGAGATCTCATCAGATCCCACCCACAGTCACAGGGTAACAAAAAGAAATGGCTCTGTTGGAGAAGATTTGAGCTGTTCGTTATTGACCATGCAGCTACGCATCCTACAGCAGGCTATTCAGCTTTAACTTAAATGTAGCTGTATTCACCTACATTTTCCTTTATCCTCCCTGAAACCCCACTAAAGCAGGAGCAGGGGAGTAAGACAATAAGAATGTTGTGAAAAGAATAGAAATGGAGACAATGGTGGGTGAGTGATTACAACAGACATTTGGAAAACAAAAATGGAGTGGCCTGGCATCTAATTTAGCTAGGCAGAAGAGTTATAATTTTTACGTGTTTGCTAGGATGATATTTGTAAGACGTGGGCTTGTTTACTCTTCTGGAACAAAAATGCCCAAGAACTGGAAATGAAAGACCACAGGGGTCTAAAAATAGAATCTGGTTGACAGTCATGTATGAAGTTTGAGTACCATCATTCATTCTTCACAGTCATGACACATTGTCTTATCAGCAGAGGCTACTTACAAATAATGTAAATACTGTCAAAATAAAATTGGATAACATGTAAACTGGATGGAAGGATGGGGAGAGGAAAAACAAGGATTTGATAGCTTGTGAGCATTTAATCCTTGTGCAATATAACCAGAAACAAACATATAAGGTCTAAAATTGGTAAATCGAGGTGTTCAAAGGTATACTTTAGAAGAAATAGGTAAACAAAGGTAATGGCTGTTTGTGACTTGAGCACCGGACTGGTGGATGGTGGAAGGCACTGAAGGAGAACATTGTCTTCCTTGACATGTAAGGTTTTATTTTAGATTATATGACTATTATTGAAAATTGTATAAAAATATAAATAAGCACTAGTTGAAGATGAATATTATATTCACATTCCTTTCTGTGATGGAGGCATTCATGCATTCACACATACAAGTATTCATACTAGTCTTGATTACCTGTTTAGTCATTAGACATTTCTTGAGCTCTTTCCTAGCTTGGGGAAGTCACTGGATTGGGTGTGGAGGATGGAGTTTGAAGGATCATGGCTTTCATAAACACAGAGGGAGAATAGATAACAATGCTGCAGTAGATACTAAAGAGAGTAGAGTCACTGCTTTCTGGAATTTTCTCTTGATGGCTTGCAGAGTGTCAACTTGACTATGAACTTTCATGGCTGGGGGAATCCAGTGTTGACCAGGGATGCTGTTGTGCACTCATACAACAGAACCTGGGCTGAAAGAGATTCTGGGCATTTTCTGGCTTGGTCTTAGACCCAAGGGGTTAAGATCTCTCGCTCTTTCTGTACAATGAAAAATGTCCAAGGCAGGGCTGGTGAGATGGCTCAGTGGGTAAGGGTCCTTGCAGCTAAAACTGAAGAACTGGCTTAATTCTTGGCACCCACAGGGTGGAAGGAGAGAACTAACTCCTATAGATTGTCCCCTGACACTCATGTGTTTCATGATTTGAGCACCCATATACCACATACTAAATAAGTTACTAAATAAAACAGGTTAAAAACCAGATATTTAGGATAAATAGTGGTTTTAGTCCTCAGCCCTAGATAGGATATGTCTTTTCTTTTTCCCCTCATTTTAAAATTTTATTTTACATACAAACCACAGTTTACCCTTCCTCATTCCCTCCTGCTCCCCCAGCCTTCTCCCTAGCCCCCATTCACTCTTCCTCCATCTCCACTTAAATGGGGATAAGGCCTCTAATGGGAATCAACAAAGCATGCCACATCAAGTTGAGGCAGGACCAATCTCCTCCCTCTGGATCAAGTTTGAACAAGGCATCCCACCACAGGGAATAGGCTCCAAACAGCCAGTTCATGCATCAAGAACAGGTCCTGGCCCCACTGCTAGGGGCCCCCAAATGATCAAGCTACACAACTGTCACCCAGATGCAAAGGGCCTAGGTCAGTTCCAGTCTGGCTCCCTACCTGTCTGTCCAGAGTCTGTGAGCTCCCACAAATTCAGGTCAGCTGTCTCTGCAGGTTTCCCCATTGTGATCCTGACCCCATTTTTCTCATACAGTCCCTCTACCCTCTCTTCAACTGGACTCCTGGAGCTCGGCCCAGTGCTTGGCTGTGGATCTCTGCATCTGCTTCCATCAGGAACTGGATGAAGGCTCTATGATGGCAACTAGGGCAGTCACCAATCTGATTACAGGGGAAGGCCAATTTAGGGACCCTCTCCACTATTGCCAGGAGTCTTAGCTGGATTCATCTTTGTGGGTCCCCAAGAGCATCCCTGACACCAGGTCTCTTCCCTAATCCCACCATGACCCCCCTCTATCAAGATATCTCCCCAATCACTTTCCCAGGCTGTCCCACCCACAATTCATGTTCCCATTCTCCCATCTCCTCCCCTGCACTCCCCCACCCCTGCTCCCAGTTTACCCAGGGTATCCCATCTACCTCCTCTTCTCAGGGAGATCCATATGTTAAACAAGACATTTCTATGAAAAAAGACATCAGTGTAGGAAAGGCATGATGACCTGTAGGGTGGGTGGATAAAATAGGGGCAGGAAAGAGGGTGGGGAAGAGGAAGGAAACAGAATGTACTGTGTATGTATGAAGTTGTGAAAGAAAAGGAATTACTCCATAAAAACAAGAAAACAATGAAAAGGTCCCAGGCAGAAGAGAAAGAAGGAAAGGAGCTGAGATAAGAAGGGGAGGTGATGGTGGGGCAGGAGGAAGAGAAGAGAGCATTGCACCATAAATAGTGACCTCCCCATTAAAGAGATTGCTCCGGAGGAAACAACTGAGGGTTCTGCTTAGATATTTTTTCCCCCAAATACAATAGAGGGCCTTTCCTCATCTTTCTTTTTTGTCTTGATGGAAATTTTCTTATTTTTACAATACCTATATAGCAGTTCTGGTGTCCTTTTGACAAGTCTATCACATTTCTGACAGGTGCTTTTTTTCTCTGCTGGGAAAAATCAGAGTGGGTGGTGACAGGCTTCCTAGATGTTCTGCCAAGCCTCGCTGGGTCATGGGACAACTGCAGAGGGGCCGGTGTTGTACTGTGGGCTTCCTATGTTCTGTTTCATTTCACCCCACCCTGTCTTAACTTTCATCACCCTATATTATCCCCCCTTCCCTACTGGGTTTCTCCTCCTCATCAAACAGGGGCCGAGGCTACAAGGCTTCTTTGGAGCTCCGGGTGGTCAAAACCAATACCAGCCTCTTAGCAGAAACCAGTGTTTGGTTCTATGATGTTACAGGCACAGGCTCTCTTTGACAGTGTCTAATGGGGTGGGGACAATGGATGTCTGCCAAGGGCACTAGTGCCCTCTGAAGAGCACAGCCATTGGGGATGGAGCCTCCTCTGATGAATGGCTAAATACTACTCATAGCTTTGGGCTCTGGTTTCCCTTATTTTATGGACTGAGCAAGGGTGAGGCCTGGGACAAGTGTGGGGAGTGGGTCTTCACACAGAACTCTCCTCATACCTGTCCATGCCCTTGAAATGCTCCAGGGTATCAGATATGTGAGATACTTTCTGATCAACCTGCTCCACCTCAACTGACCACCTTCTTGTTTAAATTCTCATTAAAACCCACACATGCCTCTGCGACACGTTATTGTGAACAATGGAAAGCGGCCACCAATGATGAAGGGCTTACTCTGTACCAATCCTCTCCTCCACGCACTACTGATTGCTTGTGGTGATAGGGCAAGGTGAGAGCTTCCTGTGGCTCACAGAAGTCAAGCACTTAGCTTTCCATCGGAATCCTCTGCGTTACTTGAGGCAGGCATAGACTCTGTCTTACCCACCTCTGTGTACCAGTGCGTGAAGCCACTGGCTTGTAAATGACCGAGGCTGCAAGCGAATAGACTGAAGTCAGGCACTTGCTTTCTCTAGAGAAAAAAAATCATCCAATTTGATTTCTACTGGCTTCTACATCCCGTATGCTGTGTTCAAAATCCTTCAAGCAGCCTCCTGACCTGTGAGGTGGTCCCTGAGGCCTGGATATATCTTTTTAAATACCAGGATGAAATAGATTTGCCAGGTCCCTGGAAGGAGAGGCCATCATCAGCTGCAGAGAAAAGTGTTGAATTTGACCTGGAGGCAACACAGACCTGGGCTGATCTATTCTGAATCCATGTTAGAAATGTTCCTGTCTGTCCTCATGATATGGCTCTTATACAGTGGCCCTTATGCTACCCATCAGAGGTGGTATCCAGTGGGATTTAGTCCACACAAGACATATGCTCTATACCTATCAAGCATGAAGGAGTATGCCTTAGGGCTTTTATTGGGTTTGTATTGGAGCTGGTACAGACATGTGCCACGATGCTTTCTTCTTCAAGGATGTGGTGTAGAACAGTCAGCACACTCCATGTTTCTTTTTTTTTTTTTTGACTTTTTTTAAAATTTTGAATTACAAACAGGATTGAATTACATGACAATCCCAGTTCCCTTATCCCTCCCTTCCTCCCCTACCACCCCCCAACTAAAACCCTATCACATATCCTTTCTTCTAATCTACACATGACTCAACCTTTCTGCTCCCTCATGACTTCTGCATCCTTCCTCTTCTTCCCTTCTCATTCTCGTAGCTCCCTCCCTCCTCTTCCCATGTTCTCAATTTGCTCAGGGGATGGTGACCCTTTACCCTTCTCCAGGGGACAAAGTTTGTCTCTTTTAGGGTCCTCCTTGTTTACTAGTTTCTCTGGCACACACTCTATGTTTCAAGAGACAGATGGTAAGGTGCATCTCAAAGACCTTTCTCAGGCCTCCCCACCCACAGAGTAACCACTCGCTTGACTTTAAATACACTGAGACATTACCTTAGACTGTGAACTTCCTGGGTATGATCATACAGCATGTAGTCTTCTGTGTTTCATTTTTCAGCATTATGGTCACAGGATTCCCTCAGATCATTACTTATTCACATTGAACTCAAGAACATTCTGTTACAGCACTGCTCCTACTGTATATGTGTTGTGATGCACTTACGCACACATTATATTGGGTACATACATCTAGGAATGGGATAGCTGGGTCATAAGGCATATGCATATTCATTGTCAGTAAGTATTTCTGGCTTATTTATAGTAGTTTTACAACTAATGATGATGCAGATTTTACCTCTTCATGTCTACACCAACACACGGGACATTTTTCTTTTGTGGCAGTCCTTCTTGTGGGTACAGAGTTGCACTGGGGATACCACTTTCACTGGCATCATGGAGCTGTTTGTAGAATTATATAAGCACTTAGAATCTAAACAGAGTATAATACCATCGGCTTATTATAGGTCTTGAAACATCAGTGATGCCCCTGGATGCTGCTTCCCTCCAAAGAGGGTCAAACCCATTTGCTGATTCCCTATTTCCAGCACGAACTGTGGCACCTGGGAGTTAAAGTGTTTCATGATGACAACTGGATTACTCAGAACTGAGTGGCTGAGGAGTTTAGGGTCCCTGGGGCTGAATGAAAAGTAGAGAGTGTTGCCACAACTGGTTCCTAACAAGCATTTTTTCCATGACTTTGCACCCGGCCCAGAGCTGTACAGGGAAGTGACACAGTTGGTGCATAATTAGGACTTAGGCCTGTTTCCTAACATGATGATCCAAGGGTGGGCCTGCTTGGAACATGAGGCATTGGAGACAGTCTGTTGGTATTATGTAGCCTGAGACATCTCATGTTGCAAAAGTCTGGAGGTTGGGAAAGGGCATCTACTTTTCAAGAAGGTCATTCATGGGAATTGAAGCAATGGCCTGTTTCCTACATCCCCTTCTTCTGCAGATTTCAAAGGTAGCCTACCTCCACTTCTTCATTCAGTGATGTGTGTGACCTGTGCCTATGCTGGTCTGAATTGCCTCTGACTTCATCACATCCATAACAGTGTGTGTATTCTCGCCACTTCCACCTACACACAGGCCAGCATGGCCTTGTACCTGGACTCTTAAGACATCTCTACTGCATGGAGGGTTCACTCCAGGAGACCCTGGTTAGGTTAGTTTGCTAGGGCCTCCATAAAACCACTATAAATACAGTGTGGTTTAAATAACATCAATTAATTTCCTCACTATCTTAGAGGCTAGAAGTCTAGAATAAAAATATTGGCAGGGCTGATTGCCTCAGATCTTTCTTCTTGGTTTGCAGATGGTCACCTTTCTGTTCCCTCACATGGTCTCCCCTCTGCTCATGTCTGTCCTCATCTCCCCTTCTTAAGAAGGCAGTAGTCACAATGGATTAGAGCCCACCCTGTGGTCTCATTTTTCAAGAGCCCTCATCTTCAATAAGTCCACATTCTTAAGTGGTAAGGATTAGGACTTCACCATACCGATGTTTTAGGGGAGGGACAATTTAAGCCCCTTCCAGGGACCATATATTTTCTCTGCAGGTGACGTATCTTGAACATGATTTTTGTCTGAATTTCTTGCACTTGTTTGTGCTTCTTTTCCCTAGCTGTACACACTTCCTTTAATCCTCCCTGCCTCTCACACTGCCTGCCAGCTCTATCCCCACCCACACAGAGCCTTCTGTCTTTGTAGCCCATGCTTGTCCAACGCCTAACATGCTTCCCGTCTGTTACACTTGGTTGAACACTTAATCCCAGTTCTCTGGTGTTCCCTGCTGTTTCATCCAGTGTATTGTGTCTTTTCCACTTGACTGTGTGCCTCCTGTGGACAGAAGTCCTGGTTTTCATTCTTTTTACATCTATTTAGTGTTAGGCATGAGGCTAGTGATACATAATATTGTTGATTGATTAGAAACTGACTTGCACGGGCCCTTCGAGGCGCTCCATAAATGCCAACCCCAAATCCTTCCTTGGTGGGAGGGAGCATGCTGTAATTCCCGAACAGCCAAAGGAGCCTCTGGCACAGGTAGTTTTGCTTTAAGAGGCAATGAATTCAGGGACCTGGGAAAGGTTTAAACATGAGTCTTAAATTATTTGCTCAGCTTTGATTTTTATTTTACAAGATGCCAGGGCAGTGCTGGGAGCTATTTGCAGAAGGGGTGCGTGAAAGAGATGAAGAGAGACTACAAGTGGATTTACCCAGATGTTGCCTCATAGAAAAATATGTGTGCACTGGGCAGGGGCTTCTCCAATTCGGAAGCATGGAGAACTCTGGGTTCTGCCCCCGGGCGTACTGGAGGGATATTTGATTTCTATTCTTGCTGTGTTGTCCCTCTGCTGGGATGCATTGAGCTAAAGCCACTGTCGAGTATGGCCCCTCAGAGGAGGAGAAGGAAAATCAGCTATTTATAGGCTGAAGTCAGACTCGACCCACCTTTTCAGACTGTAATTTACAGTATATGATGAGAAAATGAACTTCTATTGCCGCAGGAATGCGAAAGGACAGGAGACAGATTTTTTTCAGGAGCCTGGAGTTTGGCTTATGTGCTTATGAGATGTCTGTGAAAAACAGCCTCTTTGCTTTGCCGGAAGACAGAGTTCCCTGACTGCAGTGACTGGTGCCCAGAGTGCCCATGTCCTACACTCCTGGGGACTGATGGTATCTTCTTAGATGTGTGGGTGGAAGGAGGAAAAGAGGGGTACAGGAAAGGAAGCATGAAGATTCAGTGTTAGAATGAAGACAATACTCTGAGTTTATAGAGAAATTCATGTGATGGCTTTGTTGTGGAGTTTCAGGGGAATAGCATCGCTTTGCATTGACCCTTGACCACAACCTTGGTTTTTGTTTGGACTAAAGCACCCGGCCTTATTCAAGAACCCTGCATGAAGTCAATATTTTGATGGTCAGCAGACTATTTCTGGAGCTATCAAGAGGACACATAGAATTCAGAGTACATGTAATTCAGTTACACACTTTGTGAGGCATTTACCATAGGTGAGTACTGAGAAGGCTGTGGAGGTAAATTAGGCATACGTGGTTGCTGTCTTGCATTTAGGGTGAGAGTGTCACTATTGAAGGACTCAAAAATATATCCAGCTACAGCCTCTGGCATTACACTTGGGGCTGCAGTTGCAATTGGACAACTCCTAAGAAAATCCTTGCCCTCCAAACTTGCAGAGCAGATCTGAATGCATAGTGTGAGATACACTTGCCAGGAGTATGTGTGGGGTGTGGTGGATGGAGTGAGAGGAAGAAAAGATACTTGATGGCTAGAAACAGCTAAATACCTGAAGGGAATGCTGGGTTGGATTTGGGGAGGCAGAAACACACACACACACACACACACACACACACACACACACACACACACACAGAGAGAGAGAGAGAGAGAGAGAGAGAGAGAGAGACAGAGAGAGAAAGAGAGAGAGAGAGAGATAGAGAGAGAGAGAGAACAGAGACAGAGACAGAGACAGAGAGGGACAGAGAGCAGAGAGGGATTTATGAGACATAGGAATATAGAAATCCAGGGCTATAAAAGTCAAATTATCAGAGCTGTTTCAGTAGTTTTAGCATAGAAAAATAGAAATTTGGTCATTGTTCATTGTGAGGTCCCTTCTTATGAGTGTTGGGAAGGGAAGCAGTTGATTTATGAGTGAATGGGATGTGAAGCAGTAGACAGAATATGGTTGGGGAGATTTCTATGTGTTCATTAGATCAACTTTTCTGTTATGTTGTGTGTATCTTTTATATCATCACTAATTTCTGTGCTCAGGAATTTGTTAATTATGGAGCTCTGAGCTCCTGGAGATTCCCATTATGATAGCTGATCTCATAGTTCCACATGGTAATTTCATCTTTGCTTTTGCATTTTATCATCACATGAGAACAATCTTAGGGTTATAGTACCTTCTTGGGAAATTGTTTTGTTTTGGTTCGGTAGTGAACATTTTTGCCTCTGAGAACTCTTACCATTTTGTTAAGCTTCTTTTGATTGGTTGGTGTTTATCTAGCATGTCTTTTTTTCACCCTTTAATATACAATAACTGTTTTTAAGGTCCCCTCTTATAAGCAGCATATAACCAAATTTAGCTTTTCTATTCAATCTGACAATCTGGATTTTGATGGCTTAATTTAACCCAATAAATTTTGTGTAATTACTGTTATATTTGGATTTATGCTTTCAATTTTCCCTTGCTTTGTATTTCTCCTCTACTTCTTATGTATCTTTATTAATCCTTATGCCTTTTGCTGATTCCAAGTTACGTATTCATTTCCCATTCACAAATGGCTACTTTAAAAACCATTTTATGTAAACTTTGACCAACAATATTAATCAACAATTCTGTAATCATCATGAACAAAATAAGGAATTTAGAAAGCCTTAACAGTTCCAGATCACATTTATTTTGCCCAGTACTTATAGTTCCATCTTGATTTGTATGACTCTGAAATTAATCACATTTTTATTATTAAATTGTTATTGTTTAGAGTTACACAGAATGAGTATCAGAAAATTATCCTCAATAGAGATTGGTGGCCTCTCTCTCAGTCATGAACAAATTAGAAGATACTGATTTTGATGACATGATTAAAAACTTGATTTAATGAATGTAGAGGAAGCTGGATGAAGGCATTCTGTCATGTTTCATCTCCTACTCTCCCTTTCTACTTCCAGCACTGTTATTTGACAGCCTCCCAATGAACAAATACATATGCCTTTGACTTTAATACTCCAGGAACTCACTGACATTTTGACTCCCATGCCCCTAGGTTACTGTGTCTCTAGCTCTCTGCTCATTTATTTCTTTCAATTTCTTCTTGCTCCTCACTACTCTGGCCTCAGCTTCTTTTGTCTTAACTTTTATTGTTTATGATTAGAGGAAGCAAATGATTCTTTTAACAGAGGCTAGTGAAACTTAATTAAATCCGGTACTTCTTTATCAAGTGACAAGTTAGCAAGGTATAGAATTCTATGTGAACAATTACATTTTTATTAAAGCTCTTTGAAAATGATATTCTAAGCCGGGTGTTGGTGGCGCACACCTTTAATTCCAGCACTCGGGAGGCAGAGGCAGGTGGATCTCTGTGAGTTTGAGGCCAGCCTGGTCTCCAGAGCGAGTGATAGGCTCCAAAGCTACACAGAGAAACCCTGTCTCGAAAAACCAAAAAAAAAAAAAAAAAAAAAAGAAAGAAAGAAAATGATATTCTATTGTCCTATGACTCCTACAGGCTCTAGTAACAAGTTTGCTGCACCTCTTTCAACTATGCTTCCTAGTAAGTAGTCCAAATTGACCCTCTAATTCTATTTTTCATTAAACTTGGGAGAACAACACTCTGAAATTTACATGAATGACTTTTTGGCATCAGCTTATGAATTATGGCAGAGCTTTACTGAATTAGTAAAACATAATTTCACTCATATATTTTTAGATAAATAAAAGTTAAGATTTGAATATTTTTATTCCCACCTCCAACAGATCATCTTGTGACTACCCGGGGGGTTTAGAAGTGGAATGTCTACAAAATCATCCATTTTTGGAGGTTTGATATCATTTTCAGAAGCTCGCCTGTGAAGAAAGGGGTGGGAGGGTGGGAAGTCTTTGTAATTTGATTTTCTTAATATAAGTGATAGACTTGAGTATTTGTGATCCAAGGGGGAAAGAGCCAAAAGGGGTGGGATGAGCTAAAATACATACAGGGAAGAGAGCATTGCATGATATAGATTGTGAAAACTTGGAAAGGTAGCAGAGATCTTTTTCTGAGATGGAGATTTCTACCACTGATTCTTAAGCTTCTAGATCTTTCTTCTGAAACTGAAATTAATTCAAGCCACTCCTAAAACCCCTATCATCCAGATCTCAATCATTCTCCTTGATAATTTCTTATTGCCTAACTCTAAACTCCCATGTGATAACACAAGTGATTTGATTACTGCCAAGACACGATGGTAACCAACAACTCTCTAATTGGACTTGAGACCTGCTTAACAAGAGAGAGAGAATATGCCTGGTACTGGAAACCTAGCTAACTATTAAGTGCTAGTAAAGTTATAGGTATTGGAAGAGAACATATAACCACTATTTTACCAAACCAGTAAATTCCTAACAACAGTCTGTAAATAGTTATCCTTATTCCCACAGGTAAGTGTAGTTTTCACCCCTTATCAAGGAAACATCTCTTTGCAACAGAGAGATCACTACAGAAAACCACAACCAATCAACATGCAGAACTGTAGAGCACAATATCAATGGATATATCTATAAACACTGCTGAACCTAAGGCTCAGGGGTCATTATGGAAAACAGAGTAGAAAGACTATAAGAGCCAGAGGATCATGGAGTTTGCTGAGATTGTATTGCCTGGCGTATGTCTGAAGTTACAGTCATAAAGTCTCACCAGCGTGACTGCCTAAACATGTGCTTAACAAGGACACCAATAGACATGCCAAAGTGGACAGGGAAGAGCAAACCAATTGGTTATCCAATATCCAATACCAAATGGTCATCCTTGAAAACATACACACAGGTAACATTATACAGACTGAGCAGAATATATATATATATACACACACACACAGACACACACACACAGACACACAGACACACAGACACACACACACACACACACACACACACACACACACACACACACACACACTTGCATGCAATAACAGTTAAAAAGCCTTTGAAATTTGAATGAATTTGAAAGAGAGCACTATGGGGTACATGGGAGGGCCAGGGGTGAGAAAAGGGAAGGAAAATGATATAATTTGTAACCTCAAAAAAAGAATTCAAAGATTTGTTAAAACAAAATAACTTAAAACTTAATAATTTGAAACTTAAGTTTTTGTTTTTACATCACCATTCCTTTCATGGTCCTACTTTCCACTTCTCCTTTCACTTGTTCTGAGCAGTATGGCTAGTTTACTTGGTATTTTCTGAGTGAGGCCTACATTGTTCTCATTTCTGTATATTGGTCCCAAGTTCTTCTTCTTAGTCTTACATATTCACAAATCCCCCTTGCAAAGTTTACCAGTCTCTCTTCTTCTGTGTTCCTTTTTCCTCAGTCCTTCCAGTTGGAGGAATCTCTTTTTGTGGTGTCTCAGGAAGACCTTAGCCAATAGCATACTTTGGTTATAAATACAAAATCTTCGGGCAGAAAACACACCTGCTTCACCTCTGTGGCTTTTAGGGTAGCTCTTTCAATAGAGATTTATCCACATAACCATCAAGGGACATGAAAAGGATTTATATTTACACTGATACAAAAATTGCTTCAGGGAATAATGAGAATTGTCTCTGCTAGCCAGGTGGCCTTCAGGTCTCCTGGCAGAGGGGCCAACTTCTATAACATGTCTGTGAAGCTGGGGTGGGGTGATCCTCCTAGTTTACTTTTATCTATGTTAGAGCTGAAGAACTCACTCTGAACACTGCACAACAGAGTAAAATAGACAGAATTGGGAACTACCTGCAGGTTGATTGGAGAGAGAAGGTACCCTGAGATTGGCTCTTAGACTTGGCCATGGGTAAGACTAGACCCAGACATAAATCCACTTCTATCTGGAGATCTCCAGGGAAGTACTCATTGCTGCTCTGCTCTGGGAAATTTACAAATCCAAGGCAGGAGAGAATGGGCTTGAAGCTCTCCAAGTACTGTTCACTCTGATGGTCTTTGAGTCTCTCCAGACAGGGCCTTCTGGTCTACCATCTCTCTTTCTTCCTATCACATGATCACTTGACTGCACTTGATTCTTTCTTAGATATGCCAAGTGGCCCACCTGCTCCAAAGGAAGGATTAAATGTCTTCAGCTCTGGGATTTTAATGTGCCTCTAATCACTTTGTGAATTTTCTCAATCTTCTTCAAAGGAGTGATGCAAAGTAATTAGGAGAAACCTGAGAATATTCTAGAATTTGATAGATCAGACAGGAATCTGTTTGGAAGGCAAGGGCCTGCACTCCCTAGACTTCCACTAACCCAGGCATGCCTTCTTGTCTACCTGAGATTTAAAGCTGATAACTGGGCAGGATATTTCCTGGGGATTTGATGAGATCTGAAACAAAAGCAGGCCTATATCATGGGTTTGCAGACCTACATTGTGTCGCATTAAGGGATAGTCAAGCATCTTGTGTATTCTCCAGTGCTCAGCATGCTACAGCTCCTCACCAGTCTTCACTATCCCCCACCAGAGATGCTTCATCCTCTTGACAGCCCACATAGCATACAATTCATTCTCCAGGGAAATCTATGCCTTGGCCAATGCACATCCCAAATCCCAGACATGCCATTTTTCTTATTATGGACTCTCAGTACAGTGGGGCAACAGGATGTTCCTGTACACGTACACCATGCCCTAAGAGCTTCATGTGGTGGCATCTTTATGTGCTGTGTGAGCAAACACTGAAGGTTTCGGTTCACCCTCCTCCCCTGAGAGTTCCTGATGGGAATGACAGTGTGAGAATGCTAAGCCTCCTGCCAGACAAATTAAAGGCTTTGTTCTATGGTACAGCAAAGGCCCTTGCCTGCAAGAGCAACTTCCAGCAGCTTCCTGGGCCTGGAGTCAGCATGCAGTGTGAACTGCCCACAGTGGGGCATGGGCATCAGCTGGGGAAGTTTACTTTGATTACTGGGGTGGGATCAGACCCTCAGCAACCCAATGCCCTGCCAGGCCCACTGAGCAGCCACTCCTGTGTCTGGACAAGGCTTTACACAGCAGATGTTTTCTTCTCTTACAGAGAAGAAAGTGTGACTGAATGACAGACATGATTGGTTGAATGACATACAGGGAAAACATTCCGGGACCTGGATTCTTTGGCTCTGTTCTGAGTTCTGAAGGTCAGAGATAGCCATCCAGTCAGTATCTGAGATCCATTTGACTGTCATTTTCTGGGATCTTCTAGGATATCATGCAGATCCATCCCGTGGCTATAGGAATATTACCTTGCCTCAAAGATACTCAAATGTGCTGCACACACAGAGAGAGGACCACAGAGAATGGAGGCAGAATCTCAGTTTTTTTTAACATATGTCTCTTTTGGAGAAACATACATCTTGAAAGTTCTTTTAAAGTTTGTGTTTCAAAAGGAATAGAGTGTTTTAAAATTTTTTTGGGTTTCCAAATATGAAATTATAATATTGAATATATTTTAAAAAACTACAGATGTCCTCCCTGAGATGTTTAAAAATCTTTTTGAGGTATAAAATTCACATACGGTATAGTACACGGATTTCCTGGCACAGATGCATTTGATTGCATGCATACCACCCAGATAGCTAAGCAAAGTTTTCAGCACATCAAGGGGTTCTGTCACTGTCCTTCCATTCATATGGAATATAACTGACTCTAACACCTACTCAAGCAGGTTGCTTTGTCTGCCCTTGAGCTTTGTATTCACAAATGTGTGATTTTTTCTTTCTTTTTTTCTTTTTTTTTTTTTTTGGTGCCTGGCTTCTTTTGCTCTACATGGGTTACAGCATAGAGTAGTACAGATGATTCTTATCTCACAATGGGGTTCACTCTCAGAACCCCATTGTGTTGAAAATATCCTAAGGAGAATGGCCTTTGTACTCTTACCCATTGCCATAGTTTAGCTATGGTAACACTGCAGCATCCAGTTGTTATCCTTTGAGGTCATGTGACTTACTGGAAGCTGCAAATCATTGCCTCACTGCCTGCCCATGGCAGATAGAGACAATTATACAGTATAGCAACAGGACTGGAAAAAATAAAACTTCTTCTGAGTATGTTTCCCTTTTGCCCCATCAAAAAGTCAATGTGCGGGTTGGAGCATCAGAACTTGTGCGCAGTCTGTGTGCTAAATTCATCATGTGTGTGTAGTATTCCAGCATGTAGGAAGCTTCATGGTGATTTATGCATTCGTTTACTCCTTTGAGACTACTGCTGTGGTAGAAAGTCCCTATCGTTGGAGTTTTGGAGAGAAAGTCAACACTTCTTTTCTTCATGTTCTTTAACGTGGGAGCCTTAGTTTCTCTCTTATAGAATGGGGTGATCATATTTATCTCACAAGGTGAGTACAAGAGCCAGTATGTATAAAGCTACTGCCACAGTTCTTGGTGTAATAAGCATTCTGTGAATGAGGGGTGCCAGCCTCTTGGGATGTTGCCTGGGTCCACTGAGGCTGGAGGAAGCTACCTTTTGGTTGAGGGTATTTGGCTTTGTAGTGAGTTGCACTGTACCCAAGACACTGTCACAGATTGTATGGAAAGATAAGTACAAGGAGACAACAAGATAGGCATGTAGGGTTTCAACTGCAGGATGCTTAGAAGAGAATACTTTAAGTTAGTGCCTAAGACTTGCATGTGTGGCATGTGCTCATGGCCACATATACACATTCTTGGCTTGAGTCATTCAAGATTATAGACAGAGAGATGTTTATATTAGAAAATTGTACAAAATGGAGAAAAAAGGATCTTAGAGCTTGTCCTAGATGGAGGTGTCTATATGGTGTGGACAGGAAGAGCCAAATGAGACCATGGAAAAGTGAAAAGCTAGAGTTGGCTTGGAAGGTTAGTAAAGCCCCAGACTGCTACCATCTGCTGCCATCACTACTACTGCAGCTAATGAGCTTGAGCACAGTGACAGACATTATTTCGTGTATATGAGGGTGCTCTTACGTCATCTACGTGTTCTATAGTACAGTTAATCCAGTGATATCCATGCTTTCATATGAGGGTCAAGGCCATTGACTATGTCTACGTCACTGGGGCCCTAGATCCATTTTATCTATTGTGTTCTTTTATTTTGGAAGACTGAAGATCTAACACATTGCCTGTAGAGGCCTGAGCTGCTGAGCTGGTACCTCTGGTGGCAGCTAGTCCTCCCTTCTTAGTGCCTTAGCTGGACAGAGTCATAGCTGAATGGATAGTTGGTTCAACTCAATTGTCCTAAAGGCCAGTGGCTGTGATAATGGGAGCACCTGCCTGTGGCTGCACTCCTGACTTGTGTGAACTATTTTCATGCTTATGGAAGAGATTAGAAGCCATACCTTTATTTTGTGTTGAGGGAAAAATTGGAGGCAAGGTTTATAAGGGAATGAATTATATCCCCCTCTCTAAATTTGAGTGTCAAAGCCCTAAATCCTATCACCTGAGAATGTGCAAAGATGCTCTGACTATGGTATCATCCATAAACAGTGATTAGGACAGAGACACGTAGAGAGAGAGAAGACCTTGGGTACACAAGACAAAGGCGGTCATCTACCAGCTCATGAGAAAGACCCCAGGAGAAGTCAATTGTGTCTGTCTAAATCTCAGCCTTCTTCTGTTGTTTAAGCTGGCCAACCAGGTCTACTTCTGTGATATCCCCAGAAAACCGGTATAGCAAGTCACTCACATCACTTAAAGCACAGAGAAGAACATTAAAATTTTAATAATAGTAATGTTAATCTTCATTGTCACTGCATAGCTATCGATATTCACAGGCCATTTTTGGGTGAAACACCTTGTGGGGGTGGGAACCACAAGATGGCTTCTCTCTTAGTTGGAGAGCTGCATTTCTTTTTAAAATCTGTGCCTGGCTTCAGGAATATTCATTATTGAATGCTGCCTGACCATGCTGATTCACGTATACATCAGGCTAACAGAAAATAGCTCACCATATTTTACCTGAGTATTTTCCAAGGAATACAGTTGCCCTTTGTTGCTGGATTCAGGGAGATGGGATGCTAGGAGGCAGAGCTACAAGAGGCCTCTGGTTCCTTCTTTCATATACATTTGGGAAGGAGATGTTTTTGGAGTACAAGGGAGCCTGCCACCTCACCAAGGAGATAGATCACACAGATATATATCCTGGAACCATCATAAATGTCTCAGCTCCTGATGCATCTGAGTGACTTACAGAGTCAATAGCTTTGATCAAGTACCCAGCTCTACTGGATTAATAGAAAGATAATGAGAATTGAACAGCAAGAGACTGGGAGTCTGTGGGGGAGATGGCGGGATGGCCTTGGGGAAGGTGAGGCAGGAGGAGCTTGCAGCTGATGTTTTGCTGCTCTCCAAGCTTGCTGGGTAGTCTGACTTTTCAGGGTTGTGATGTAGAGATAATCCTTGCCCAAGAGACTGTGTTTTCTGGACATCCTCCTCACTTCAAAGCACTGTCATCTGCATCTACCTTCTGTTTCTCCCAGAAGCCCCACTAACAGAGGGGCAGTTAAATGTCTGCTCATTGATAGATGATAGAAGCACTGATAGAAGGGCTAGGGCTAGGAGGGGCACACCTAGATCCTGCTTCCATATGCACTGGCTTTCTAGCTGTCAGTTCAGGGGGAACCATGGACATCCACCTTTTGCCTGAATGTGTCTATCCTCTCTGTCCATTTGCCTCTTCACCCCACTTCCCCTGTCATTCTTTCCTTCATACCTCTCTGCTTCTTCTTCTCTTCCCCTCTCATCTTTCTTGTAGCATATTTCCTCTTTCCTCCTCTCCTCTCCCCTTGCATTCTTTTATTGTCTTTCACTAGCATGCTTAATTTAAACTCTATTTGAACTTTTTTTTTTTTGAGGATGAACATTCAACACATTGGTCATTGCTGGGCTCTGGGAACATAGAAAAGGAGAGATGGGCCAGGCCTCACAGAGCCAAAGATCAGGAGAAGAACATGGATGGTGACATCACAGAGGTTAGAAGAAAAGATGGACCTGTACGCTGAAGGCCCAGTGAATAACATTCCTCTATGTCTTGTCCTACCTGAGGCAACTGAGAAGCAGATAAAATACTAGGTAAATGGGGATTGAAACTGTGCTCAAAGTACTGAGGAATCTCTATGGGAGGGTGGAGCTTTTTGTTAGGCATGTGGACTGCCTTATACTGACTCTCTAAGCCCATCCCACTCAGCCACTGATCCCCAGGCAGCTTGGACAGGGCTGCTCCTGGCATCAGACTTGCATCTAGATAAAACCTAGAAGAGCAGCTATGTGCTGAGGGGCCTGTTGTGGAGAAACATTTTCAATGACAAAGGGATTGAGAAGGAGACACCACAATACCCTGACTCAGGCCAACATCGCCAATGAATATAAATGTGCCAGAAGTGAGTGGTTTGGGGAGAGAGGTTGGAAGTAGGTAACTATTTCTCATTTGCACTTCATTTGGAGGAAAACCAGTGTGGGAAGAAATATTTCTTCCAGGTCCTCTGTCTGGTATCACTACTCACAATAGGTAGGTGTGTGTGTGTGTGTGTGTGTGTGTGTGTGTGTGTGTGTGTGTGATACGTTACACAAAAGAAGAACTCAATCTAGTCTAAGGGCAAAAACTGGCCTCTCCTTCTGTGCCAGAAATGACATTTAACTTGACACACTTCAAGAACTGCTTCCTACCTCAGTGTGATAAGTGCCAAAAAAATTCTAGGTAAAATCAGGTAGCCTTATTTCCCCTCCTTCTCTCTCTAACCTTCTCCTGTGCAAACCAAAACTCAAGGGAAGTCTTTCCTTCAGTTATTCAGTCAACAGATATATATTTAATGCTTATTAGTTGCAAGCTACTTTACTATGCAGAAGAAATAGAAAGATTAATAGGAGGTGGCTTCTGCCCCAAGGATTAGTATGCCAGGTGAAGTAGACTCGTAAATAGCAGAGATGCCAGACCATGACTAGTATGCCTGTGGCAGTTGTTGAAGCAAGTAAGCGCTCTAAGCAAGCTGTGTTAGGTACTGTATAAGAGGGACGATACAGAAAATCCACGTTCTTGAATGTCATAACCATCTGTCCACACTTTGGTCACATTTACCAGGGTAAATGTGAAAGTTGCTAAAACATGGCTTGAACAAATGGATATCCTAGAACAACCATTCTGAGCAGTGCTATTGATTAGAGGGAGCAGAACTTGGTGATGGTAAACTCATTAGGCAGCTTTGGAGCATTCCATGTTAGTCGTTCTGACTTTGAACAGTGGCAACTAGGTAGGAACAGGTGCATAGATTCCAGGGCGTGGCCTTATTTCAGGGAATTTCACAGCAATACTTCAAGGTCTTTGTACACAGGAGGGAAGAAAGACAGAAGCATTCCACTTACAATTAAGACCAGTCAAGACATGTGTAAAAGAAGCTCATGGGATGTGAAGATTATAGTGGGGGTCCCCTCAGGACTGGCGATCCAACATGATGAAGTATAAAGGATGGGGGGTGAGCAGCCTGCTATATCCCAGAGAAGTCCGGGACACTTAATGGAAGAAGGGGGGCTTGGGAGTTCTCTGATGGATCTTGCTCCCTCGGGGGGGGGGGAATGAAGTTCTGCTAAGGGTGGAAACGAGAAAAGGAAGATCAGAGAGAGATGCTTCAAGACAAGACAAACTTGGCTGTGGATTAGCTAGACTGGCGGCAGTGTTCTGAGCCCTGCACGTGGGCTCTGCTGTGGGATCCTGTCACTTCTTTCTAGAGTTGCCAGCATCCTTCCATTACTGCTTGGACTTCGTGACTTTCTTGTTCTCAGAAAGAAAAAGGAGCCTATTAAGTGAAGTGGCTGCCAAGTGTATTTTAAGATGAACAAAGCATAGATCACTTTTTTCCCTCACCACATACCATACATAATTGTATGAAGGGCAGGATTTATTTGGTTTGCATTATGATTTTTTCCCCAAGCTTAATTACAGTGTTAAAAAGGCAACTCCAACTTGAAAGGAACAAGCTCCACGGTCCTGGGGACCAGCATGACCATTCTGGATTTGAAACACTATTTCTTTGTGAAAGGAATTAATTGTATATGAAACTTCGAGGCTTATGTAAAACACATTTTATGAAAATAAACTTGAACAGTCATTAAAATGAATAGTTGTTTTAAATAAGACTCTAACTCCATGGAAGTGCCAAGGAATTTTTCGATGCCTCCTTTATGGGCTTTGTTTTGAGTTGAACTCTGCATTTACCAAGACAATATCAGGGCCCCAGAGCTAAATCTTAGCTTGTAATTGGGAGTCAAATGTATAATTCCAATGGTAGATTAGTAGGGGAGGTAAATTGAAAAAAGCTTGTGTGGTGTTTAGGTCCAAATAACTTCACAAGTAAGTAATTCTATGTTGGGGGAAATCCAATATGTCAGTAGGAAATGTTGTTTGGCCTCAGACCAAAGAGCTGATGATGGAACTTTGGCTTCAGATTGGGACACTCCCTGCACAAAGGCAAAGTATAAATTAGAAATGAGAAGGATGATCCCTGCATTCTCACCCTCTGGAAGTCACATGGGATATCTCTAGCTTAGTACTCTTTGCATTTCAGGGAGAGTCCAGAGATGAGCTCTTTCAGCTGGGACAGGACTTTGGAACTTGAGCTAGAACAACATACTTCACTGGGATTCATCAGGGCAAGAATGTAGAGCTGGACCTTTTCTTTGGTGTCTGGAAGTTCACAGAGTTGAGCCTGGAGGGGTGTGGTGGAGGAGGAGATTTGGATCAGAGAGCTTTCTTGTTGGCGTTCTGTCCACTGTTGGTAGGAGATTCAAACACCTCAGTGAGTGTAGACTCAGCTTCCCATCTGGGGCAGGTAGGCAAGTAACAGTATTTTGAATTGGTTGGAACCTGAAAGCTTCGTTCCTAGTCCTTAGACAAATGCTTCTCTCATTTCCATGTCTCCTACTACACACTAGTGGTCTCTTCTGCTCTTAATAGCATTTCCCCTGATCTTAAGGCCCTGCTTTCTTCTCTGCAGTGACATCCTCACAGTTACATAGAAAAAGCCTTCAAGAGAGGGAGGAAGAGCGGCCCCTGTAGATATATGTAGAGAGGTTTAATAATCCACCCTCCTCCTAGCTTTGCACTGAGGTCAGTGATTACTGAAGGGCATTGACCTTATCCCAGCTTTGGTAGTGACATTTTTGTTTCCTGTAGAGTTGCTCTAAGTTTTCAGCAAGGCATTCCCCCCTCCTCCCACCACTCTATTATAAGTAAGTAGAGGGATGGGAAACAGTAATCAGGATATGTTTTGCAAGAAAAGAATCTATTTTCAATAAAAAGGAAAAGAAACAATGTAAGAGGAGGCAATTTGGCAACTCATAATTAACTTTAGTAAGTCTAAAGTCTGGCTTGCAACTGTGATGTAAGTAATTCTCTGGACACCAAACATTTAGGAATCTATGATAAGAAATAAATACATCAGATACAAAACAAAACAAATAAGCAAACAATCAAAACACAAAAAAACCCACCACCAAAACCAAGCCAAACCAATCAAACAAAAAACCAAAAAACCAAACTAAAACAAAAAACCCCAAAACCAAAATCCCAAGTAAGTAATAGAATTACTTATGTGTGAAGTTATTTGAACCTAAATGCCATACACATATTTTCAATTTCTTACTTCTCCTACTAATCTATCATTGGAATTATATATTTGATTCCCAATATAAACTATGGTTTAGTGCTGGACCCCTGATATTGTCTTAGGAAGTATAGAATTGAACTCAAAACAAAGCCCATAAAGGAAGCATCTAAAATTCTTTGGTATTTCCATGGAGTTAGAGTCTTATATAAAACAACTATTCATTTTAATGACCGTTCAACTTTATTTTCATAAAATGTCCTATGCTTCTCTGTTCACCTCTCCAATTCTCGGATTTGCACCAGTGCTCATGTGGTGTAGATGGTGAGGCCAATAGTAATCAGAAGTCTCCAGAACAATGGTGCAAGTTGAACAGTGTGGAGAGAGAGCACCTGGGTAGCTAGTGCCTGTCAGGGCAGCAGAAAGGCCATGGCAGAGGTCCTGCAATGCCCAGGCAGCACAGTGGAGAGCACTGAAGGAGTCTTCTAGATGGCAGGGCTGGGTGAACTCGCACTGCTCCTCTTCTTTGGGTGTATTCCTTGGACAGCTTGCTTCTGGTCATCCTCTGTGGAGCAAGTGTTTGTACACAGTGGGCATGAGAGTGTCAGATGTATTAGTCTTATAGCTGTTACGGCCAAGGCCTCTAAAATGACAAAACCGCAAGCTGGCTCTTCCTTAGCTTAAGTCTGAGGCTGAGCCCCGTCTACTCATGTCTGGCTCCCTGAGAACAAGAACTAGGTCAGTCTCATCTTTTGCATTCCATAAAGAAGGACCTTTGGCGACACGTGTAACATGACCTGTGCTTGGAAAGACTGGTTAAATGATTTATTATTATTATTCAGCAGAAGCACATTCAAAATTCAAAGTACTGAAGTGCATTTTGGTCTGGACCCCAAGGGCGTAGCTGGAAATACTGGGTCATGACATTTCTCTTCTTCCTCAATGGCAGGGCTCAGTGAATCAATTCAAACCCATTAAGATTTTCAGAATGACAGGAGGAGCAAAATCCTCCCAGTGAACACTCTTAGGGTACTGTGACCGAACACCATTTCCTTGAACCTTAGACTGTTTTCTCATTTTTTTTCAAATCCCATCAATTGCAATCCCTTGAGGCCGAATATCTGTTTTTTTCCCTTTCCTATTTCTTGACACAAAAGCCTATAGAAAAGGCTTGTAGATACATGAATTACATACCTGTTAGTAACACTGTGTGGCTTCACGTTCAAGAGGTAACATGGAAAGAGTTGGCAATTTTTCTGAGTTTGTAAATCTAAAGAGGTAATTGCCTTCAAACCAGCAGGAGTGGGAACCAAGGCAGGAAGCCTGGCTTTGAGGCCTGGGCCTTTCTAACTACCCGTGTTATCCTCGTCTATAAGACTTTTAAAGAGAAACTCTGTGTGTGTGTGTGTGTGTGTGTGTGTGTGTGTGTGTGTGTGTGTGTGTGTATGTGTGTGTGTGTTTATTCTGTGTGTGATGTCTTAAGAAAACTGTTTTTCTGTAGAAATACAATTGAATTTGAAAATTTAAAGTAAACACATCTTTGCCAGAGCACATCTGTTGCACAGAATGAAGCCCATTTCATCCACACTGTTGTCTGCAGAGCAATGAAGCCATCCCCATTCAAGTGCTAACACAGGAATGAGGATAACAGCCCAGTATTAAATATTAAGGTCCTGTTTTTTTTCTTCATATTCTGCTGTTCTCAGAGAACACAAAGAATGCTGACATATTTTCGGGAGCTCAGGTGGATAGTTAATGGACTGGAGAAGCTTTCAAGTCAACTGGAGCGATACATAGAGAAAACTTAATTACACCCAGGACTCAGTGGGTTAACTGGGTAATCTGAGAAGATGCCATGTCTCAGAGCATCTAGGATGCTGCTGATTTTTAGAGCCCTTAAACTCATGCACTTGTAAGGGGTAAAAACTGCCAGTTAAACTACAGCCACAGAGCTTTCCAACTTAAAATTATGATTTTATGCTGATTGAAAGAGCTCTTTAGTCCATACTTAGCTCATTGTAATACATTAAAATGAACATATAAGTAAAATAAGCAGGCTATGATATTTCTTTTTCCCATGACAACTCTTCATGTGAGTCTTGACTTAGAGTTGGTCATCCTTGTAGTGATGCTTGCCATGACATCATCAGGGGCATATCTCCCTGATCTGGGGTCTTCTTTTCAAACCTTGACCCCAATTGATACTCTCCAGAGAGGAATCTTTCTTGATCTAACCAGAAGGTAAGAACTCAATATTCATATCCACTTCATTTCAAATGGCTTGTTGACTGGAAGATCAAAGTATGCAATCATCTCACCTTGCCATTAGACCAGCAATCAGGTATATTAAAGTATGGGTAATGACCAAGTCATGACTTAAACATTGTTTAATGATGGTTCAAGATGCTATCACCCACACAGGCTATCTGGTAATATACTGCCTTCCCTTCTAGTCTCAGACAGTCACCATGTATAGTTGAGTCTAAGGTATAGTTCAGTTGCGGTGGTTTGAATAGGAATGGCCCCCATAAACTCATGTGTTTGAATGCTTGGCCCACAGGGAGTGGCATTTTTAGGAGGTATGGTCTTGCTGGAGTAGATGTGGCTTTGTTAGAGGAAGTGTCTTACTGGGTTTGAGGTCTCAGAATCTCAAGTCTGCCTAGTGTGTCTCAATAGCCTGCTTGATCTCAGCTGCCTGCAGATCAAGATGTAGAACTCTCAGCTCCTCCTCTAGTACCATGTCTGCCTACATGCTGCCATGCTTCTGCCCATGACAGTAGTGGACTAAGGGTCTGAAACTGTAAGACAGACCCCATTCAATGTTTTCCTTTATAAGAGTTGCTGTGGTCATGGTGTCCCTACTCAGCAATAGAAACCCTAAGACCAATTAGATGTTTGGATAATGATGCCTATTATTTTAGTGGTTAAATCCTGTATGGAAATGAGAAGCGTAAGAGCAAATAATTGCACCCAACAAGTAGCAAAATGTGGTTCAATGAATGATCCTATCTAAATTGCCTCTGTTTATCTTTGCTGTGCTGGCTCCATATACCTCCTCAGTCATGGCACATTTCACACCTTGTGCATTGCAAAATGTCTAGATCTTAGTGGACATTTGTCAAAAGGTTGTAGATGGAGAGAGCAGGACAGGTAAGGCTCAGGAATAGAGACACGGCAACCAGCTCTAGGAGCGATAGAATCATGTGTGTGGCTGAGGTGAAGGATCTACCAAACAAGTGGTGGAAAGTTACAACATTTGGGGAGCAGGTGCCATCCGTAGGGAACTTCTAGAACAATCAGAAAGGATATTATTTCATCACACAGCACCTGATAAAGACCTGTGTAAGGCCCAGAATGGATGCTGAGTCACAGATGAAAACATGGGATAATGAATTGGTCACTATTTAACCATGTACCAGGTGATGTAGTATAGAGAATCTGATACACCAGAAGCTTCAGTAAGGTTGGTTGTTTTCCTCCTTGTGGATCTTTCTATCTGTTTACATATGGTTTCCAGTAAGAGCAATGAATGGAGAGCATGTTTCAGGCACTGAGGATACCTAAGAAGAATAGTACACCTTTGTTTCTCTCAGGAGATCGCATGAAGGTAGAGGAGATATACCTGGCTATCTGGCATACATACATGCATGCATACATACATACATACATACATACATACATTATGTGGTTGTAAAAATATAGGCAGTATATGTAAAACAGAATATTCACTTTTCAGAGTATTTCATGGAGAGTGCTGTGGGCATACCAAAAAGAGAGTGATCAATTTTACATGGGTAGGTCAAAGAAAATTCTACATAGCCAGGATGATTTTTAAAATATTAATGACAAAGAAAAAGATAATTGTCTTCTATACAGTCATTCTCATAGAAGAGCGTTCTTCTCTGCCAAAAGAGGGTGGTGCAGAAGTAATGCATAGCTCCTAGAATTCACAGTGAATGCTTGCACAGTAAATGCTTGCACACTGAAGCTGTTCTGGACACTAGTAGTAAAAAGAAATAGACAAGTCCAGCTTATTTGCCTTGGTTTAATGTACCATTTTCCAAATGTGGTTGGTCATTGATCCTTTGTAAGACAGAAAGCATATTAGTATCTCAATAATACTACATCTATTGATATCTTGCACCTATTAAAATCTTTAAGAAACATGGTAGATAGCATGAAATGAGTGGTGACTATCTAAAGACAAGGGACTCAAATGTTCTTTTGGGTTCTGAGGATTTCTGTACTTTTTAGTGTTCTCACAAGGATTGATTTTGCTAGATGTGTCACATGGTTTACGGCTTCCAGTATCCAAAATTCTCTTGACAGACACGAAAAAAGAAAAAAAAAGGCCCATATAATTTCTGTTTCAAAGGCTTATAACCTTGTGTGGGGATGTTACACTTGGCAAATGAGAATAATGTTTGCAGAATAATTCAGAGACCGTAATGTACACATATGAGATGCAGTATCTCAGCAGTGGGACAATGAGTTCTGGGACATCTGGCTTGTGGCTCTCTTAGACATTATGCTTTATGTGTAATTTTGGTGCCAATACAGAAATCACTTATCAAATTAAATTACCTGGAGATGTTTTCATTTTTGCTGCTGAATATTTTCAATGCTCCAAGCCAAAGGGGGGGGGGAGAAAAAAGGACACTATTGTTACAATGAAAAAGTTCAGCTTTTAGTGAGCTATAACAGCAAAAGCTCGCTGATGAACTGACTCAGAGTGTCTGCTGTGATTGAAAAGACTGGGATGACTCTGGTTTCTGAAAACATTTTTGATTAATATCTATTAATATGTATTAATGATAGCATATGGATGGGGTTCAGTGCAATATTTCAATGCACATATGGGGTGTAATGATCAAATCTGCTCTCTTCTTATCCATTCCTGCCCCCCACCAATGCTAACAATCACTATTCTGCCTGGCTTTGGTTATTTGATCACCAGCCATGTGCACTGGGACAAGCCTGTCCAATGTGTCCACAATGTGAAATCTGAAGTATTGACACCAGTTTTCTGGAGATGTATTTTAATTTTTAGGCCACGAGGTAACAGGTCAATCTATATATACTACCTGAGTGGCTGAGAGTATCTTTGATATGGGCCACTACCATTCTTCCTTTCCTAGATGTCCATTTTCTTCTTTTCACCCCAGGAGGAAACCACAGGAAAGCACAGCAAAGCCCTGTAGCCCATCAGAACATCTCAAGTGATTGCTCTGAATCAGAGATGTAGTTCCAGGACTGGTGTAAAGACTATTTCTTTTGTGTATATTTGGTAAAGAGAAGATTTTGAGAGGTGTTTCTTAATTGAACGAGTGAGTGAGTGGATGAATCTCTTCCAGTTCACCTCTAGCAATATCCAGACTTGAGCCTTTTACACAGTTAAGGGAAGATCAATGGCATTCTGAGGCCAGGCAGCATGCAACCTTTGATGTCTAAACTCATTATAAACCTGCTCAGATGTCACTGCACTAAGTCTCTAGGATAACTAGACCCCAAAACATTTCCTTTCACCTTCCTTCCGAAGTGCTCCCCTTTGCAGACCTCTAGCCAAGCCCCTCTGTCTGGGAAAGATGCCAAGAAGGAGGAGTCCATGAGCAAAGCTTGGAAGGCATCTGAGAGTAATGAGAAAAACACATCTCGCTGCACACACGGCTCCTTCTGCTCAGCTTTGCCTGTGCGAGCTTGTGCAAGAGGCTGAAAAGTGCATTCTTTAAAATCCTGGCCCTTAGAAGGAATGCCTCTTGGGCTAAAATGTCAGCTTGGCTGTGCCCCAAGTGCAGGACAGGTTTTTTTTTTATTGCTTTATTTATTTATTTTGGACATGATAAAACCCAGTCCCTTCCCCTCCATTCTGGAGATGGCTCATAGAACTGATGAAATTTCAAGCCCTCACCCCGCCAAACTGTATTGGATTTTTATCACAATGTAAAGATTCTGCGAACTGTATTTCTCTCCTTCTTTTTTAACCTCCTTCACAACCCCCACCTCAAAACCTTGTCTTATTCAGAACCAGTGGCATTAGCTGTATCTAAAGGAGTCTTTCCTCTGGACCCCAAAGGTCAGCTGAGTCACATTCATTTCTCTCACCTTTTAAAAGCCAGTCTAAGTGTCCACCTCTTTTGCCCTCAGCAGCTGGGTCAGCAGCTGTGGGTGGCCAGAGGATGAGCTCATCCCCATGTCTCATTGCCTGGCTCACACTCATCTTGCAGAACTGCCCCTTGCTGAGTTAAATCTGGGTTCCTGAAGCATCATTTTTTTTTTCAGTAATTTATTTTCATCTTTGGAGTAGTTACATATTGTTCTTTTAAATGGGTTCCAACTTTGTTTGGAAGTTTGGCTTTGCTCACTTCTGACCTCAGAGCAGGCCCTGTGAGTTTAATTGCCTGATGGTACTTTAGAGTTGACCGGAAATTACTTTTTTTTTTAAAATCCTCCTTGCACTTGGACAGACCCAGTGTCCCTTCTACAGAGAAGGGTTTCGACTGAATTCTCTTACCTCTTATTACAGAGTTCCAGTGTCACACTATGTGCCCCCGAGCAAGCGAAAACAACAAACCATCTGGTGGCTTTTGAAAGGTAGGACTTTTGCACAAAATCACAATCACTATATGCTATATCATATCTGCTATGTGCAAGGCAAATGAAAGAGGGTCTTCCATGGAGACAAAAGCTTCAGGTGTTCATTCATTTGCTTGGATGTTCTATGTCATATGGATATAGGATAAGCACAGAGTAAGATTTGGGTAAACTGGGGACATCGTGTGTGTGTGTGTGTGTGTGTGTGTGTGTGTGTGTGTGTGTGTGTGTGTGTGTGTGTGTGTGTGTCGCTCTATCTCCCAATGGTTAGAATGCCCCTGTGGTTAAACATCCTTGTGGCTGTTGTCACTCTCCTGGAGATGAAGGTGCCGAATGCTGCACATGAACACTAACAAAGGGTCTGCATCCTCAAAAGACCCTGATTTCATAGTCACATTGTGATGCTGACCTACTCTCACACTTTGTAGGCTTTTCTGGATGATGATGATGGGAAGAAATCCCTTAAAGTGAGGCAGGGTCCAGCACTGTGGGAGGTGGGTTACCTTACCCCAATTAATACACTACCAACCTCATAAATATTCATCCAATTTTATTTAAAGCCCACACTGTAGAACCCACCTGGCTGCTTCCTTTCTTAGGACAGCCTGCTCCAGTCTTTCCTTGGTGTGTATGATTTGTGTTGCTAAATAAAATTCGACTTGACAGCCTGTGCCTCTCAACTGAATTCTTTCCCTGGGGAAGAAAAGAACTGGAAGGCCCCATCCCCCTACCCTGGGCCCCAGACAGTGCATGACTGTACAAGGTCTCCTGACTACCCAGGCTGGGTAAAGCCTTGTTCAGGGTGTGAAGGGACAGAGAGAAGAACCTCTTTTACTACAGCTTCAAGGGGCTTTACAGTCATATAGGGGAGAAGAGGTTTTCGAAGAACAAACAGCATTAGTCCAGGGAGTGGCATGTCCCTGAAGTTGTGATTTGTGGCTGCTTGTCTCTGTCCAGATTGCCATAGCTCTCTTTTTCTCCTCCTGTGTGTGGGGAAGGTGATTCCGAAAGTTACTAGGGTTCCTGAAAGCCTCAATTTCCAGTCACTCCTGGCAGGGAAGACTAAAACAAACACAATACAACAAAACAATACCAAAAACAACCCCAATAAAATCACAGCAGCAACAACCACACAATAGTGATGAAACTCCTTGACTTGTGGGTGTAGGGTCTACTTTTTGTTCTTGTAACTTTCTCTAAGCCAGATTCTAGCTATCTCCACTTTCTTTGTTCCTAAGTGACTTTGATTTTCAATACAGTTACAAGTGTCTTGGGTCTTTTAATGTAATGAAATAGCTTTTAAATAAGGGCAGAGACACTGGGAAAAAGGCCATGACAGATTTTCACCTTTTCTCCCTAGCCATTATCCACAAGTCCTTGCTTGTGTGACCACTTGAGTGTTGCTGGTGGGGGGGGGGACAGAAGGCACATCTGCAGGGGATGGGAAGGGACTTTCAGGAGCTGCATTCTACTCTGAGTGTTGCATTCCTTTGGGTTTTCTGTAGGAACAGCTTTGTGTCCTTGTGCCCAGTGGTAGGCTGTCATAATTTCTGTTCTCTCTGATCTTGGAGTAGGTGGGAATTGCCATGTGGGAGGGATGCTGGCACGGTCCTGGAATTGTCCTCTGAAGATGTCCTCTGAAGGTTTTCATGTCTTCTCTCTG